>NC_046362.1:15295359-15595359 GCF_011125445.2 Fundulus heteroclitus
TATATATATATAGAGAGAAGAGAGAGAGAGAGAGAGAGAGAGAGAGAGAGAGAGGCTTTTTACAACAAATTTTAACCAGGGCTGCCAATAGTTATGGAGGCTGCTGTATGACACCCTAAAATGTTGTTATCATTGCAGTTAATACTGGTAACTGTCATTGACCAAGCATTATCCAAAAATGTATTACTTTGATCCCACATGTCTTCCAGCTACAGTATAAGTCGAAAAAAAAAATCCATCTACTGTATGCCATCTGTACTGAATCTACCTCAGTGGTGCACACTGTTAAATCCTTGGTCTCTATACAGTGGAGCTTTGTGTTGAGCCTGCTACTGGACTCCACTGTTCACTGTCTTCAAGGAAAAAAAATATTAAACACTGTATTGAGTTTTAACACTGAATGATGCATTCTTTAAAATGTTTATGCATTTGACCAACCAAAGTCACTCCTTATGCAAAGCTGTGGTAGAAATATGAGATGAGACCCCTGAGTCAATATTTTACCGAATCATGGGAAGATGTATGTGTAGAATAAAACTGGAAAAGTGAACAAATAACTGTCATTCACTGACATTATTTCCACACTGTAGATCTTACACTGTACTTACTTTAACTGGACAATGCTGGTAAGGCATGAATTGTATATTTTGTTACATTTCAGGTGCATTTCCAATCATTTCTCTAAAATAATACATCGTGGCTTAGAGGGTATATCTATTCTGATGTATTTTTGCTTTGGATCATAGAACCGAGTGACTCTCAGGCAATGATAAATTTTGAAATTTTGCACTGGTTTTACTCTACTGTTTATTTCTTTGGATCATTATTAAAACATATTCCTCATGTCTAAAGCGAACTAAGACTATGCAGCGATACCCTTGTCCAACTGTATTATATGTTTTCTTGCTTTTTAAATTGTATTTTTTTTTACTTATAATAATTTTTGGCTTAATTTCTGACATTATGTGTTGATTAAAAATTGCCATTTATTGTGTGTTTTAAATGTATCTATTGTGAGGAAGAACAACGACAAAGATTAACTCAAAAATAACAACAATGATCAGGAAGAACAGCCATCAGAAAAAGATTATAGAATTTATAAGCCAGACTGTTTAATGCTTTCAGTGTAGTCCTGTGGGTTTATAGTGTACTATTATTTCTATTTAAAAAGCACCAGTTAGCATAATGAAACCACTGTAGCACTTTTATCACTGTATATATATATATAAATGAACTGCTTTTGCTTCATCCAATGCATGAGCCTGGTGCCAGATACCCAAAGTAGAACTGCATTTCATATTATTCTATTGCATAATTTTGTACCTCATTTTTATCTGATGTGCTTTGGAGTTTTTTTTTCTGTTTTTTTTTTTTTTTTTAATCAATAATATATTAACTTTACGGCTGAAATAAAGAAAAAAGTAAGAAAACATGGACACGCATTTGTAATTTTAGAACTATTTAAAAAGAATAGCATACTTGATTGGCTTGAATAATATCACTACTTTATAAACTGTTTCATTGTTAAAGTTTTTTGTCCGAAAAATATGCAGTAATAAAATAATTGCATGCAGTAAATAAATTGATTATTGCATTGTGTGAACGTTGTTTTGCCTTTTTTCTTGACCAAATAGATCACCACTCATTCTGTCCACTAGATGGCAGTCAATCATTCATCATTACTAAAAGACAAACCCTTGTCTTTCAGGTGGAACACATTATATTATACCAGACTACGTAATATTTACTTCACAGCGAGTCAGTGGGACAAACTATAAAGTGCAACAAAACAAAAATTGCAAAGAACAATGTTTACAGCACAGATTTCAACAGACTAGTTTTCGTGAAAGGATAAACAGTCCTTGACGTCACCAGCGCGTGAAGAAGAAAAAAAACCCGGAAGAAGTACCAGTACGTGGCCTTATTTATCTGGAACGGTAGCTGTGGGACTCTCGCTTCGCTATAAAATTGTAATGAGTTACTCAGATTATTTCTGTTTATATAATATTGCAGATTTATTTGTCAATATTAAGTGCGTATGGATAAGCTAGTCTTTACACGACGGCGCTGGTTCTAGTCTACAGATGCCTTTGTCTGTGAGAAGGAGTAGCTAGCAAGCATGTAAACGTTGCTGGACGAGTCGTTGTGCTGCCTTCAGTTTATTAGCATCACTATTTAAACCCTCTCACAGCTTTTTTTGTATGATGTGTGCCACCCCGGGTACGTGTTCTAAGTGTGTGGGTCATCTGTTTGCTGTGGGCTTGCAGGAACTGGAGGCCATGACCAGATACACCAGCCCGGTGAACCCAGCGGTGTTCCCCCACCTCACTGTGGTGCTGCTGGCGATCGGCATGTTCTTCACAGCCTGGTTCTTCGTGTATCCTTCCACTGGTTCTGCGACAGCACCTCACACTGTTAGCAGCAATACACTTACTCGAGTTAAAAAAATAAAATAAAAATAGTCTGAAATTGTTTTCACCAATCGTAAGTCATTGTATTGTTTTGAACTGAAACAGGTAAATAATATAGTTATGGTTAAATTAAGCTCTTTGTTTTCTAATGACACTCTTAGGTCAGGGGATGGACCATATAAGGCAACTTACCTTTTCTGCTAAATTTAAAAGCCTACAGCTAGTAACTCTTCTAATGATGCACGATACATCTGCATCGGTACCCATTTAACATACCAGGATGGACCAGATAACAATAACCAGTGTTTGGTCATCTTTTTGCTCTTTTATATGTGTTTTAAAGGTGCTAGAGGAGGGGGTTGGTCATACCATATTTATTTCTAAAATAAAACATAGTGGCTGACCGAAGTGCTGTACAAAAAAAATAAAAATAAATAAAACAGTCAAACAAATGTGCAAAAGAAATCAAAAACACAACAAATACAAGGCAAAAGTGCAATATTAAGACGCAGATATTACCTCACTCTGCGTTGAAAGCCAATGAGAAATAATGCGTTGATCAAGTTTAAAAAAAATAAATAAATAGAAAGAGATGGGGCCTGCCTGACCATCAGCTGCTTGTAGTGTTTGTTCGAGCATGTGATGGGGATGCAGAGCAGGATAGTGGCGCGTAAAACACAAAGCAGAGACGCAGTAACAGTTTCAAAAAGGTAAGGGAGCATATCCATTATTGACCATATCAACAATGTTGATATCAGCCCATATTTTCATATCGGTGCATCCCTAGTTAAAAGTAATAATTTCCTTAAAAAGATCTTTGAATAATCTTTATGGATAACATTGAGATCATATGTCTCAGAAAACAGGAGAGTTTAGGTCATATAATCTACAGCCAAGTGTTCCAAAGCAAATTAAGCTGAGAGAAGATTATGTGTGTGTGTGTGTGTGTGTGTATATAGATAGATAGATAGATAGATTAGTGTGTATGTCTGTCTGAGTTTACCTGAACTTTTCATCAGTTATGAAGTAACATCGACAAAGTACACACGGGACGTCTACAAGGAGCTGCTGATCTCCCTGGTGGCGTCACTTTTCATGGGCTTTGGTGTGCTTTTCTTACTGCTGTGGGTTGGCATCTATGTATAAAGGTACGTTCAACGTCCTCGATAGATCTTGTGTTGCAAAAGCACAACTTTTAACTGCATTTCTATCCGTTTTCCTGCTGTTTTAGGTGGCTGGGCTAAAAGAATGTTACACATTCCGATGGCCGTATGGGACAGAGGACATCCGACACGACACCAGATTCTAATTTAATGGCACTGACAATATGTTTTTGAATCACACGGACTCTGGATTTCATTTCACAAGTAAAGGGGATTTATACAAACTATGGTGTCATTCTTTAAACCTGATCAGTGATTATTCCACTTTTTTTTTGTGTGTGTGTACTGTCGCAAAAGTATTCACACCCGTTGAACTACTCCACTTTGTCACAAACCACAGGTGGCAGTGCATTTCATTGGGATTTTATGTGAGAGACAAACAAGAGTGGAAGAGATAATCAAATTGTTTTGCAAATAAAAGTCTGGGAAGTGTGGTCGGTATTTGGGTTCAGTCTCATTTACTCTTAATACCCCTAAATAAGATCCAGCGAGACTTAAATATAAAGTAGTCCACTTGTGTGTGAATTAATCTGTTAATCCATCTGTTCGCTGAAGGCCTCAGTGGTTTGAGCATTTGTGAACAAACAACATCATAAAGACCAAATAACAAACCAGACAGGTTAGAAGTAAAGTTGGGTTAGGTTACAAAGCAATCAGCCAAGTTTTGGGCATGCAATGATGCACTGTTAAAACTTAGCATCTGGGAACGGCAGATATAAACCTACCAGGGCGTGGCTGTCCATCTAAACGAGGAATATCACAAAATCAGAGTTCAGGTATGAAAATCTGTTAATAGGATCACTTTCAGTCATTCACTGCTAAATCAATCATTTGTGGAGGAGTAGCAAGAGGAAAGCCACTTGAAGTTTAAGGTTTCCCACAAGACATACAGGGGATACAGCAAACATGAAAGACAGTGCTCTTTTCAGATCAAAATGTAAAGTTTCGGCATGGAAAACTTCTGGGGTTGCTGCCCCGCAGGAACACATAGTGGTGAGAGGATGCTTCAGCTGGGGCAAAGAAGCCGGTCCAAGTTGATCGGTAGATGGAGCTTAATACAGAGCAATCCTGGAAGAAAATCTGTTAAAGGCTAGGGTAGAGATTCACCTTTCAGCAGGACAATGACCCCATAAACATTCATGAGCTACAATGGAGTGGTTTTCATCACAGCAAATTCTCGTTGAATCCGATATTTACCCAACATGGATGTTTTTAGACTGTTGGCGGAAGCTGGAGCAACCAGAGAACATGGAAACCGTGCAGAAAGGCCCTGGTCTGACTTCCAGCATGGAGGCTTTAATCTCAGCGTTGGTGAAGAAGATCCTACCTTTAGATGTACAATTATTGCACTGACGAGCCTCTAAGACATTCGTCTTGATCACAGAATTTAATCACGGCCAATCTTTTCACATTTTCATTTGTAAACAAAAAACTTCACAATTGTACACGAGTTTGTCAGGTGAAACCCCCATAAAAACAGGAGGTTTGTGATTATAACTGGACATAGGTATAAGACATCTGCAAGGAAGGGGGAAACAATTTTGTAACACTGCCATTACCTGTCCTGAGCAGCCTTGCAGCTTTAACCAAACTAAGAATAGCTAGTTATTTTGTTCCACTAGAGGCTATTTGTGGTGCGTTTCACTAGCGGCCCTTTAAAACCTCAATCCCTGATTAATCTTTGGGTTAAAAATAGGGCAACCTGCTTCACCTTGCGTCTAGGATAATACTGACTTGTCTACTAATGAAGGATTACACCGTAATTAGATGAGGATTATTTAATGATAAAAAAAAAACAGTGAAGACAATTCAAATAAACAGAATTTACATAAGAAATTGGCTTGTTTAACTCATTCTCAACATGTAAACAGCACATACTAACGCGCTAATAAGGCATAAACATCTGATTGCTTTTAAGGGGATAAAAATGAAAAAAAATCAACTGGACTAGCGCTACAGCTTCCGATTTGACTTGATGGGTACAAAACAGGGAATTACGTGAAGGCAGGCCAAACTTTTACCACGCTTTCATCAGCAGTAAGTGTGTGGCAGATCGTTTTTTTTACAAAGGCCACAAAGATTAACAGGCTCAATCCTGATTAATACTACACTACATGTGCCCTCCTTGGCTCGCCTGCCAGTGTAAACCATTTAAGCGCCTGTCTGCCTCAGTATGAGGAGCCAGGTAACGCGCGCAGAGTCATTCACTAACGGTTTGAGAGCTCGGCCTCTGTTCCCTTACAGTCCAACGCGTCCCCATGTAGGGAATCCTGCCCTGTCTGGTCAGGAGGCGGTTCCCACGGGGAGCCCTCAGTGTTCCCCGTCAGCACCGTGTACCGTTGTCACTGACGAGCTCTGGTAAACTGATCCCGCAGCCACATGGAGTCCTCGTACAGCCTCGGGTCCCCCATGTGCTCCGCTGTGCGCTTGTATAGGTAGTAGTACAACACAGCCGCTGGAAACAGACGCGAGGCGTAAGTAAGAGCCCACGGTAAACCGTGGCAGAGAGGTTTTTCGTCTCCCGGGTTGATTACCTGTTCTCTGGAACACGAACAGAGCCAGGAGGCCATCCGTCCACACGAAGCGGTTTGACTCGAGCCAGCGCAGGTTCTAGGGGCAAAGAGACAAAACACCTGGAATGCACAGCCATCGCACAGGCCCGGGAAAATGTATTTGCCCCCTCAGAGGTTGTTTTTCAACGGCGGATTCATTTGATGAGGTCAAAAAGCGATTTAAAGCAACTTTAAATTGGAAATTGGAAAAGGAATTGCATCCTAACCCCTATAACTGGCTTCGCCATCCCTGGCGACTACGGCTGCCAGCTTGAGTCTTTTAAATTGCTGCGGGGGCATTTTTTAGCTTTGGACCTCTTCCTTAGATGCCATTTTTATTTGTGAATAATAAGCACTGATCTTATCTGGACAAGTCGAGGATGCACCATAACAAGGCCGGTCACCCCTTGGTAACTCGCTGTCTCCCGGAGTCGCATATAGGATGTTATGGGTTGGTTTTTCCAGACCCTTCAGCCTACTTCCATGTGATTAGACAGGTTTCGCTCCAGTGGGAAACTGGACTCATCTTTCCGACTTAGGGCTGGACGATATAGGGAAAAAAAGCGATAAAATAAAAATCATATTGATCGATATTGATGATTATCAAACAAATTGAAAACATATATTGAAAACAACCATTTTTTAACCATCTTTTTACCAAAAAAAGAAAAAAAGCCATGCTCTCTGAACTCTTTAAAGGAGGCGGGGCTTGGTGATGGAGCGTTCCTGGCTCTGTGTTGTGATTGGCTGGGAGGATGTAACAACTGTAATATTAACCTACATGGCTAGAATGTAAACGGAAGGAAAACTTTAATTTAATTAAGTTTTTATTGACCCCTTTTTCTATCACTGATATACGTCTATCGATCCCTACATATATATATCGTTATTGAAATTTTGTCCAGCCCTATTCCAACTAAATGTGGATAATTTGATTCCATCCATCCATTTTCTTACTCGGTTTATCCCTCATGGGGTCGCGAGGGGTTGCTGGTGCCTATCTCCAGCATTTAAATGGGCGAGAGGCGGGGTACGCCCTGGACAGGTCGCCAGTCTGTCGCAGGATAATTTGATTCAATAAACTTTATTAATCTCAAAGGGAAATTAAATAATCCTTGGTTCAGTTGGTTCCTCTCCTTAATGAATGAAATCGGCATGCTAAAACTGCTCTTTGGGCTTGCTCTGGTTTTTGCTGTCTGATAATAAAGTTCACCTGGTTTTAAACGTGGGAGGGCAAATACTTTTTCCCCAACACCGTACACTGTTAGCGTGTTACACCCAACGCCGACAGACATCGTCTTCATTTCTGAGTTTCAGCTTTTTGGACACATGGCCCCTGAGCATACCAGCACCCAGCAGTGGAAGCAGATGCTGAGGGTCAGGTAGAGTGCGGAGAAAACGAGCAGAGCCCTGAATCTGCCCAGCAGCACCGACACGAGGCCGACCTGGAACACGTAGGTGTTGAACATCATCAGGAGGATGATGATGACGTTGAACAAGATGCCGATGTCCTGGATGCTGCAAACACAGTGTTTTTTTTTTATGGTTCATCAGAGACGATAACCTCTTAAAAAAGGCGAGAAGAAGAAACAGGTCACCTGATTTAAACAAGGAGGGCTATTCTCTAATAATAAGAACCAATGCATCTATAGCCAAAAAACTTTACTTGTAGAGGATGTAAAACATGGAGCATTTCAGAGTTTTCTTTCTTTTCAGCTGCTAGGACCAGGTACCTTGTCAACTAAAGCAAAACCGTTCATTAGTCCCAATTTATAAAAGCTATAGCTAAAAACAATAAGCAAAGCTTTAATTTGATCTATTCAAGCAACGGCCAGGTTAAAGTGGTACATTTTTTATTTTCTCCACCTTTACTTGTGTCTCTTATGTATGAAACAGGAGTGAGCCGTTATAAAATTCTCACGGCGAGGTAACCCTGTGTGACAACCGCAGTAACGTTACTCAATTATGTAAGCTACAGTATTCATTTCTTACTGTTTTCTTGACAAGTAAACAACAGCAGCGGGGGGGTCACAAAATTAAGCAGTGCATTTTTGTACAGAATAATCCATTGTTTTGCTCTCCTGCTCTTTATATAGAAAGTCAACAATAAGCTGACGTTAGTCGGGCTACGTGTCTGGGTAGAGCCTTCGGGTTTAATAAGAGTGATGGGTGGGGCTCCTTTAATCTTAACGCCACGGCTGACTGTGCTTTTCGAGTATTTCTGAACAGCAGAGTGTGTTTTTCCTGTGGGCAATCCCTTCAACCACTGAACCTGCAGCAACAGGTGGGGGGGGGGGGGGGGGTAATGCAGTACGATTCTTTGTTCCAGTACTAACTGTGGTACACACTCGTTTCAAAACCACATTGTAGAGGTAATCAATATGACCTCACTTTTTAGCTCTAAAGGATTTCAGTTTCAACTATATTTACCGGAGATGCAACAATCAGATTGCCACATTCCCTCGATTGGCTAATTTGTATTTGCATTACAAATCCTGATTTATTGATTGATTTTTTTTTTTTTATTTACTGATTGATTGATTTTTTGCTGTTTGGATTTATCAAAAGGTGTCAAACTGACAGCTTATAAGAAGCTTTTGCTCTTTGAGGGTCAAAGTATGCGCTTTCGTGCACAAATGAGGATTATGTGAATCCGTCATTTCTAATTCAAAATTGGAGCCGTTAGCTCAGACCTCATCCCAAAAACAAGTGTTGGTCCGGGAAAGGCTGATTGGTGCATTTCTGCTATCTACCAGTGGTTAACTGTAATTAGATGACTTATAATAACAATAATAATGTGTATCTCGGCATATTCTTTGACTTACATGAAAAGCACAAGCTGGATGACAGGAGCTCCCCTCAGAAGTTCACTGAAGGAGTTAACGAAGAGGTCATAGGCCAGCAGGACCAGCTGGATCAGCAGCACCAGGGAGTAGTTCCCAGTCTGGAGCATCTTTCACCTGATCTTCACTGTCCACCTTTCCCTCTGGCTGATGTTCTTCACGCTCTCGGGGACGAGATCTCGTCTGTCAGCGCGAACCTTTTGCGTGCTTCAATAAAACAGTCCATGGGGGGTTACACACAGTCAAAAAGAGTTCATTTGGAAGTCGGTCAGGAGGACACAAGTCCGTCCAAACTATCAGCGGAATCCTGGTGCTTGAGCATGTTTGATCCTGTGTGACGGCGTCCTTCGTGTGGAGAAGCCCCCTGAATGCATCACCTGCGAGGAAACAAACAGAGGTTGTAAACAGGGAGAAGCAAAACGTCCCGCGGAGGATGACATCCTGGGTCGGTGGAAATCTCCGCCGCCGCCGCCACGACGAGTTGATGTAAGAGCTCCCCTGCCTCAGACGGCTAAATTAGAAGTAAACCCATCCATGTAAGGTCAGCGCGCTGTTACACAGGCAGCCATGTGGAGAGGTCGCCGCTGGGATTATAGCTCTGACTGAGCGAACTAAATTTACGCGGGCGCCACGACAATCTCTTGTTTTGTTGCTGTTCTTCCGTCTGCTTTCACCCCCCCTAATTACGAGGGTCTGGCGCTGTTTTGTTCTGGTGGCGGATAATCTCGGAGACGGATAAATGTGTGGTCTCGTACATAATCTACACACCTTTTACTCCTACAGCAACTGTTACACAAGCAGTGTTTTTTTGTTTTGTTTTTAATGGCCACAGGCTACTCACCGGAAGTAACAGCAGCTCTGCATTTCACGGCTCTCTACTTTTTTCCCTCCCCAAAACGCCGAAATCTCAACGCATCCCCAGCCCTTTTCAGCAGTAAGGCAGGCATTTCCGCAAATCCATGGTAACGCTTCCTTTCTACCGTAATGATAGGAAAGGGAGTGCAAGTTAATTTACAGCGCCATGAGCAAGGCGCGTCACAGAAAAATAAAGCAATGGAAACTTAAATAAAAGACAATAATTGAATTAAAGATCTAAACATCACATTATTATTATTATTATTATTATTATTATTATTATTATTATTATTATTATTATTATTATTATTATTATTATTATTACTTACAATAATGTTTTTAGTCCTTATACTTAAAGGAGCCAAACATTTCAACACGTCTCCCACTTTTATAAATGCTTTTCCTGGGGAAGATTCTCAGTCATCCAGGTCATGTTCATTCAAAAAAAAAAGTAAAAAACAAAGCAAACAAGTCCAGTTGCTTTGTTTTTTACCTTTTTTTGGAAATTAAATGCTTCCTCACCTTGTTTAGTTCTGGTCCTGGGAACGCTGATATGACCTGGTGGGTCTACATGGCTCATCTCTAACCAGGAGCTATGGAATGGAGGCCTATTTAGTCCCAAGACCATAAATGCCTTTATCAATTATCGGACTGCGGTGATGTTGGGAAACAGATGCATCAATTTGTGTGCTTCTGGGCTCAGCCAGGAGAAGCAGCTTTGCAGAACATATGAGATAGATGTTGAATAAAACTGGCCAGAGAATGGAGCCATGAGGGATCCCTCATTTTATTGTTGTTTGTTTGCCCACATTTATCACCGCCCAAATAAACAAAGAAGTCTCAGTCTGCCTGATGCAGTCTGGCACAGTACCAGTTCCATGGAGTACCAATCAGTATGGTAAATTTTTGAACACACTGAAATCCCGTAATACCAACACTTTCATTTTAGATGCATTTGTGAAACACGACTGAAAAGTTTGAAAAATTCCTATCCTTGTTTTGTTTTTTGTTTTTTAGAGCAGTTCTGTGTGGGCCAAAATCTGAGCAAAGTATTGTGAGCTTGTGTAAGAAGTCCCAAAACGTCAGACCCAATTTATAGAGGTTATTCCACTAAACACATGTATGTACAATGTATGTAAAAGTCTACATTTCAAAGAAAGTGTATAAAACGGTCTAAAAAAAGCTATCATTATGCGCTCCTTAGCAAAAATAAGTGATTGTAATCATAAATTATTGTATGAAGAGGTTTTGCATAAAACATACACGTCAAACTATATACATTAATATGCATACTCACATACGTTTAGAAATAATTGGACAAAAATGTTGCTTAATTGTCTTTTACTCCTCCCACGGTCACAAAAGTAGCAACCGATCCCAGCTTCCAGGCTACAGCAAACATTACGGTAAGGATATAAAACACGCGCTCGCCCCCTAGCGGTTGAGATGATCGCCTGAGAGAATAACAGAGGTGAGTGGTCAAATAGTGGCGGACTGTAGTAAAGCGGCTGCTGCAGGTGAGTAATCAGACTTTCTTCAACTCCGCGCAACTTCTCAACAACTAGGTAACAGGTGGCACTTAGAAATACTAAATCTGATCTATTTTTATTTTCGCTGGATCGCAGTAAACTGCAGTCTTTGTAGGGGGTTTCTGTCTTAATGAATCTTTAATGTCTCATTGTGGCGGGTTTAGTTTCCTCAGGTTAAAAACGTTGCTCTGATCGTGAATTTAATGCATTCCATTTAACTCATGTTTGGACACTTTTAATAAGTTGTAAAACGATTTTATGCTATTTCCAACCCATTTGAACTCCGGTCGATCTCTTTGTACGACCTTTTTTTTCCCCCACAAGAGTTCCAGTCTTTTTGGGAACATATGTTCAAAGTTGACCCACATAGTTACGCATAACAACTTCTGCCACTCTGTTACTGACTTTGATCACTCTTTTATATATTTATATATATATATATATATATATATATATATATATATATATATATATATATATATATATATATATATATATATATATATATACCTAGATGTGAGAGCTTGGTTTGTAGCCATTGCTAAATGGTGTCTATTGGAGTTAATATGAACTTTGGTGTGGCTGGCTTGTCCTGACACTAAATCTCTAAAACCCACTGTTGACACAAGTCTCTTATCTGGTGTACTATATCCTTTAGTTTTGAAGACTTCCCAAGCCACCACCAAGATAATTTACAACCACTATCAGCGTTTTGGTTTTATGTTTTCACTGATAGCAGAGAAGCATGATACAGACGGTGAAAAAGGTCGAGGCATGTTCTCCAATACCGAGCTTGACTTCAGTTCAGTTTGTTCGTTCATCCATCCAACACAAGAAAGTCCATAAAATAAAAAATATTCTCTTAGCTTTATAATAATTTAGTGATTATGTAAATTTATGTCTTATTGGGGCGAAAATCTAGCTAAATTCATGTAATGGAAAATTACATGTGGATATATCAAGGCTATTTCCCCCCCACAGTGTTTTAGAGTCAAATCTGCTTGTAATTGTGGCAGCTTTGACAATGCAAACAACTGCAAATGTTTAATTTGCATCTCCTCTCCCCTTGCTCTCTGCCCTCCCCTTCAAGAACGCACAATTCTCCTCATGTGACACCATCCTGTTTTTTAATCTAACACACATCCTGCTGTGCTTTCAGCGAGGACAGCCGGCCCGGGACTCTGTGAAGCCATATATGATCCTCCTGACACACCTTGGATTGATAATTTGACCATAAATATGAAGGAGTAATTCCCACAACAAAAAGCGCCGTGATAAAGGATGTGTGAAAGTGTTATGAAATGTTGCGTGGGGAGGACTGACAGCCTGTGGTGGTAGCTTTGCACGCGGTCACGGTTTGCTCTGCACCTTGTGTTTAACAAAGGAGTAGCCTCACAGGTGCTTTCCTACTATTTAAGGCAGCATTTCACACTGTCATACCAAAACGACACTGGTTCCAGTTCCTCGGAAAAGTTAAAGTCCTCTTTTGTGGTCCAGATATTGATCAGACATGACGACGGGGCTCATTTATCCATCTTTCTTGTCTCTACAGGAATGTCTATGTGGCTGAACGATGGAGAAGTGCTGGTGGGACAGGGCAGCGGCGAGGCGGTCCCCATAAGCCCCAGACTACGGAGCCTACCCTCTAGCAGCCCCAGGCCGGGTCAAAGACGTAGTCCTCTGGCTTCGCCGCGGGCCAGAGAGCCGCCAAGTCCACAAGCAGAGACCCTGGGCAAGGCCAAAGAGCTGTTTGTCCTGTGTGACAAAGAGGGGAAAGGGTTCATCACCAAACGAGACATGCAGGTAGGGCAGCCAGTTTGGCCGTGCGGCAACATTTAGGCCAACTTTAAAGCGTTGAGCTTTATGTCTTCGGATTCTCTCGTCAGAGGTTGGAGGGCGAACTGCCACTCTCGCCGGAACAGCTGGAGACTGTGTTTGAAAGTCTGGACCGCGAGAACAACGGATTCCTCACTCCTGTTGAGTTCAAAACCGGACTCGGTGAGCGTGCAGGGATTGGGAAACGAAGCAGAGCTTGTTTGTCCGATACAGTGCCTGGCAAAAAAAAAAAATATATTGATACCCTTTTTTGACTTTTTCACACGTGACAGACAAACATATAGTAGTGCGTCAATGTAAAGGGGAAGAAAAAATATACATAAAAATAAGTGTGGGGTTGGGTTATTTGTGTTCAGCCTCCCTGGGTCAGTGTTTTTGCAGAGCCACCTTTCACTGCAATACCAGCAGCGGTCTTTTCTACTGCTGCTTTATTTATAAAGCACTTTGAAACGACAACAGCAGCTGCGTAAAAGTGCTGTACAAACAATATTCAAAAAACATTTAGAATTGTAAAAGATCACAATTTCTGATTGCGTCTCGAGCAGCGCTGAAGTCTCCTGACTTAAAATCAGGCACTTTTCGTTTCGCAAAATGGCTCAAGCTCAGTCAGACTGGGACGTTGATTTTTCAGGCCTTGCTGCAGATTCCCAGTTAGTTTCAGGTCTGGATGTCGACGGGCTCATTCCATCACATGAATATGCTACGATCTTATCCACTGTAGCTCTGCGTTTTGTCCCATCCTGCTGGAAGGTGAACCTCTGCCCTGCTGGTCGAGTGTTCTGCTGCTACGAACAGCCTTATTTTCAAAGTTTGGCCTCTACTCAGCTCAGTCCATATTTCCATCAACTCTGACCATTTTTTTTTTTTTGTCCCGCCTAAAGAAAAGCATCCTCACAGCACGATGAGCCTTCCCACCGCCATGCTTCACAAGGCGAATGGTTTGTTCAGAGTGATTTGCTGTTATTATTTATTTATTTTTGCCAAGAATAGCAAAAATAGCATTTTGCAAGTAGGCCAAAAAGGTAAATTTCCGTCTCCTCAAACCAGACTGCCTTGTTCCACGTGTTTGGAAGCAGGTGCTGTAATTATATACGCAGTGCATTTCTTCTTGCCGCTCTTCCAAAAAGCCAACGCTTATAGTTGCGATGTCCACAAATCCTCCCGCACAAGTTGTGGATCTCTGCAGCTCCTCCAGAGTTAGCAAGGGGGCCTTCAGACTGCTTCTCTGATTAATCCTTGGCTGGACTGTCAATTTAGCTTGAAGGCCATGTCTTGGTAATTATTTTTTTGCCGCAGATAACAGTAAAAAGATACAAATGCATTTCATACTTTTCAGATTTTCATTTGTTAACAAAAAAAAAAACATGCATAATTTTCCTTCCACTTGGCAACCGTACAGTACATTGCGTTGGTCTATCGCATAAAATACCCTGGTGTTTGTGATTGTAACACAACAGATGGGGGGCAACGTTTTAAGGGGTGTGGATACGTTTGCAAAGCACTCGTCATTACACGCGGCGTCTGTGTTTTTTTCCTTGGCTCAGGTGAACTGATGGGTCTGGATGAAACGACTGAGCTCAGCCCAGACGGAGCGAAGGCAGAGAGGGAAGAAGTGGACTGGTCCCAGGACCCCACCGCAGCCAGATTTGTCAACATACTAATGGAGCTCGGCGCTGACAAGATTTTCAAAGAGTAAGGCATTTTACTTGCAGAGTCTTGATGAAATTGTCCCCCAGTTAGAAAAGGTCACGACTACTAGATGCACCAGCTCTGAGAAGAGAGGGAGTGGGGTTTGGCTTTGAGCAGCAGCACTTTTAGCTAATGATTATGAATATGATGTGAACCGTGTGCTGTGGAGTGTATCCATGGTTCTTAATTTCCAAAGCATCAGGAAACAAATTTAAGATTTTCATTATATTTGTAGGATTGTTGTAAAAATAAACAGGCTTTTTTTTTTTTTTTTGCCTGAAATTGCAAAATGTAGTTCGTTTTTTTTCCATGTGTAGATTATAAAGCAATTTAAACTTTCAATCAGTTTAAATTGCTGCTGTACTTGCTGTCATTAGTCTGTAGATGGATCGAGTTAAGCTATATTGCTAGTGATTATGAAGGAAACCCCAAACTTTGAGCTCCTAACATAGGACATTTTATTTCTTAGATTTGTCATTTACCGATTTTGTTTTATAGTCGTGTTGAGTGCATGGTTTTGTATTTTTAAACAGCCACCAGGAGCTTTTCTCCCTGTGGTGTGAGCTCCAGAGAGACAGCCCAGAGCTGCTCAATGCCCTGGAGGCTCTCTTGGTCCACGCCGTGTCCCACCTGCAGGACGCCATCAGAGAGAGAGACGCCCTGGAACAAGCTCTTTGCAGGTGGGCTGCTTCCACCCTGCTGCTTAAATGCTCCTCGCTTTTATATGAAAGACGTTTGGAGTGAGCTACTTTTTTTAACTTGTGCTTTCAGAAGGGAGAGCGAACATGACAAGATGGTCCGATCCATATATGAAGAGATGGAAAGCCAGATCAGGGAGGAAAAAGAGAAATGGGTTGCTCAGGTACAGGTATACAGTGCCCTGCACAAGTTTTGGTATTCCTGATAAAGATGTGCTCAAAAGTCTTAAAATATGATTGTTACAGAGATTTGGTGACCCAAAAGGTAGTTCTCGAATTCAATTTTTGGGTCTGTTTACTTTTGTTACTATACCCCTCGTGCACATCTGCATTACTGGAAGTGCTTGTTATCTTTCCTATTTTGAAGAGTGGTTCAGCCAAACTGAGCTCTTACTCTTATTTATATCCCAGGATAATGGGAATTATTGGAAATTCATTTTATTAATCCTCTTACTGAATCATTTTACTCAAATGAAAGTTCCTTTGATTCAGTTTTCTGTCAGGGATTGTGCCGTTACCATTAAAAAAAAAAGCATAATCTTTAAGGCTTTTTGCACATTTTCCACTAGAAGTAGAAATGAATATGGAGGATCGTATTTGTTGGAAGGTTCAACCATTGTCCTATTCAGCAAAATGGCATAATTATATTTGCGTTTTTTATTTCCTTCCATTTTGACATGAAGGACAGCATTAAGGAAAAGCAGAGAGGGCAACGGCTTGAGGAGGAGCTGAGGATGCGGGAGCAGGAGTTGGAGAACACGATGAACAAACAGAAAGAGGTGGGCATCCCGGTGGTGGTGGTGGTGACCAGTATCTCTGTGAAGTGTTTGCGTTCACGGAGCTCGACCTTTTTGCCTTCAGCTCGAGACCAGAATCCGAACGCTGAGTTGGGAGCAAACCAACATCAGGGAGCAGAACCGGCAGCTGCGGAGCCTCAACAGCCAGCTGCAGGAGCAGGTGGAGAGCAGCAGAGAGCGGCTGCAGTCTGCCCTGCGTCAGCTCAGCCTGCTGCAGGCCAACGACACCCAGGAGCAGGTGGCTCGACAGAGGTCAGCAGCAGAGCGTATTAAATCTGAAGAGAAACGCTTAAGGTTCATGTGTAAAAGCTTGCTCATGTGTCTGAAATTCTGTCAACAAATGTAAATGTTTATTTAACGATATTTAGTGCAGAGGAATTTAGCGTTTTACGACTTTTGGCCTTGTTTTTTGGCAGTCAGACAGTTTTCAGGCTACCTATTTTTTTTATTTTCAGGAGAGTTGATAACTTCTAGTTTATTTGTTAATAATTTGCAGACTGGTTATTCATAAGCTCTTTTTATTATTTGTGTAACTGTAGAAACATAACGAGGGTATCAAGAAACATCAAAAAGGAAAAGGAAAGTCTCTTGAGACAACTTGAGATATTAAGGTAAGTTCAGTCAAGGTTTTATCCAAACAGGTTTAAAATCTGTGTGTGTGTGTGTCGGGGGGGTTGATCGACTGTGTTTGACCAGGAACTGGGTAAAAGTAAAATGGTTTAATATGGTTGCTCCAAAATACACTACTAAAAAAATTAGATTGTTTTTCAGAGTATTATATAAAGTCCGTTAAACTCTTGGAATATTGATCAGGTTAAATCAGCAGCAGATCTGGTATTAATGAATTTAACAGGGGCGCTATATGGCAAACAATGGAATTGGAATGACTTTGCAGGTGGAGACCACAGATAATTTTGCCTACTTTTTTTTTTTTTTTTAGACCGTTTTTCAATGGTTTTGCATTTGACCAGATTCAGTGTCACTATCGTAGCATGAGATGATACCTGGACCTTACAAAGGTTTTACAGGCAGTCCAATAGGACGCCTCATCAACACATGCCATCACAGTCTCAAGAGCATGGAGGAGATTCCAGGAGACGGTTAAGCCCCAGTTCCACTAGCTGGCGTCGGCCGCCCATCTCACGGAGCATCTTCAGGAGCAGTTTTTTGTTTTTTGTTTTTCAGCCTGGGTTTTTCGCCGCTCTGTTGAAGACCAGGTTCAAACCATGTTTTAGTGAATGCCCCTCCTTTCAGTAAGGTGAGGAGAAATCAGAAGGTTTTCTGCAAGGAAGTCCAGAATAACTGAAGAGCGACAATATTCATATTAGGGACCACTATGAACAGAGTGGGTCAAACCGAAATATAATTTTATTATTTTCAAACATGCCTGAACCACGCTTGAAGGGTTAAAAAAAAGGAAAAAGGAGATTTCAGCTTTATATACCCAGACATGCTGCATCAGGATTTATTGAGTTTTTCTCTCATTTCACACTGAAAGCTGTTGTTTTGTCTCTGAAGTGTCCATCCATCCATCCACCTCATGCAGTACAAGGCAGCGGCTGTCTGCCATTCCCTGCTGTCCGCCCATCTTTATTTATAAAGTACCCGGGGGGAGCGATGGGGTGCTTTTGCAGAGTTGTCCCGCAGAAAGGAGCTCAAACTTGGTCAAGCATAAAGCTCCCTTTATTGGCAGAGCAGCCTCTGCCTGTATAAGTACGCAAAGCCAAAAAAATACCACTGCAGCTAAAAATCTTTAATGCTATCAACATGTGCTTCTCGATTCCACCATGGATGAGGCAAAAGATATTAACTACATGTTCCCCCCTCCATATGCTTGGATAGAGAACTTTGCAAGTAGCCCGCTTATTTAACAAATATCCTTTGCGGCCTACCCTCTTTGAGAAATGTCAAAGACTGCCAGCAGGACAGCTGTCAGTTCAGCAGCCTTCCTTATGATTGAGTAGACCACAAAGCAGTTTTATTGCTCTTCTTCAAAATCCTATTCTACTTACAAACAGAATCTTGGGGTTTCATCGGACATAAGCCATCATATTTAAAGCTGATAGAAATAAACACTTGAATGATATCGTTCTGAGTTTTTATTTATTGAAATTAACCTGTAACATTGGTACAAATTGAACAATTAAAATTTTTTTTTTTTATTCACATTGATTTAAGTGATAATCTTGTAACCAAACCCAAAAGACTTTCTTTTTCTTTCTTTTTGACCGAGGGGTTAAACTGATTGTTTTTGAATGGATTATTACAGATATTTCACTAAGCAATTATTTTGATAACAATTTCTCTCCATATTATCCACGTCTTTACAACTTTTTTCTTTCTTTCTTTCAGGGATATGAACAGAAGGCTGCGAGATGAGAAAGATGCCCAGCATACACTTAAGATGGTTAGTCATCGACACTCTGTCCTTTCCCCCTCGCCGTTACCTTATTACTTCAGCGAGGACCCTTGTACCCCTTGGACTCGGCAGGTTTACCCAACCTAAGCCCAGTCTTGGAAAACTGCTACGCTTTCCTCCATCCTCTGGACAATGATTACTCAAACGGGCAGCTGCTACTAATGATTTAATGATCCGCTAAGTTTTCTGTGGAAATGGTCAGTGAAGCGAAGGCTTGTACTTGGACGTTTACTCTCCTGTGTCAACGTGCAGAAAAGTTATTTTTGCGTTGCCTTGTAGAACCCAACAAGTAAATTGAAATGGCTTAATATGTGTCATACCGTATTTGTTCACTGTAAGAAAGTTGATGGATAGTAAACTCTCACTTGTTTGTAAGTAAATTTCTTATCCTGTTTAAATTCCATTCAAGTACGTGTCTTTGAGCACATGATGTTGTATTTTTTTTTTTCATTAACTTAATTTATATAAAAAAAGTGTATTGTTGGAAAATAAATGTTGAAAAATTATTTTGCAGCAGAGTAAAAGTATCTTTTTTTTTTTTTTTGACTCCGTTTCCTATTTTTTAAATGTGCAAAGCAGTTTGTTTCGCT
The DNA here is from genome assembly GCF_011125445.2 of Fundulus heteroclitus. NCBI lineage: Eukaryota > Metazoa > Chordata > Actinopteri > Cyprinodontiformes > Fundulidae > Fundulus > Fundulus heteroclitus. The sequence goes on from NC_046362.1 coordinate 15,314,742, forward strand.
ACACAGAAAACTTTCATGGTTTTTGAAAAATTGTTTTATTGCTCACACTAAAGAAAATATTCAGGATTGTTTTACAGCTTCAAAATCCAATTGTTACTCATTTCTTTTACTTCACTGTCCAAATGGTCTTTTAGAATCCAAACATCACCAAGTCTCTGCAGAAGAGAGGGTCAGTTTTAAGCAACTACTTACTGCAAGACAAGCCAGGGAGAAGGTTTGTATGCCTGAACGCTTACATTTCTCATTTTTAGAATAACGAGGCAGACCAGATTCAGTTTTTTTTTTTTTTTTCTTTTGTGTGTCGATGCTGAAGACTGCTGAGCAATTCTGATGAGTTGGAGCTGACCGATACGAAAGAGGTCACAGATTCATCCGAGACACGCCTAACGTCGTGTACAGTCATGGGTGAAAATGTTGAACAGATGCAAACTCAGGTGGGGAGAGTCTTTAATAGTCCCTCAAACAGATATAAGACTAGACCAAGAAAAGTGTCAAGTTTGGTGCTTTTTTACTTTGATTTTAGAGCAGACTTGTCAGTCCACAGCGAGTGTTCAAGGTGGTATTTCTGGGTAACTCTGGGGTGGGTAAGACCTCCTTCATCCAGCACTACTGCACAGGACACTACTACAATAAAATGAGCTCTACTGTGGGTAAGCAATTCTTCCATTATGCCACTAGCGTATCAGTTCATCGCAAAAAATTGTTTTGAATATCGCGTTAAAGTCCCATATTTTGTCATTACAGAAAGTGAAACCCATACACTATATAGAATCATTACACATATAATATTTTAAGTCTTTATTTCTTGGCTTACAGATGATCAGTCTCAGGAAATTAGAATACTATTAACAAAGTTCATTATTGGAAACTCCATGGTGTCCCACCCTAAATCAGCTAATGGACTCCAAACAGCTGCTAAGGTTTACTTAGCCTTTAAATGGTCTCTCCCTCTGGGGCCGTAGCCAACACAATCATGGGGAAGACTGCTGACTGGACAGATGTTCAGAAGACCGTCATTGACACCCTTCACAAGGAGGATGAGAGACAAAAAGGCCATTGCTGAAGAAGGTAGTTGTTTGGAGTTCTGTATCCAAGCATATTGAGTGGAAGGAAGAAATGTGGTGGGGAAAAGATGCCTCAGCAATAGGGATAACCACCTTACAAGGAGTGGACTGAGGCTGAAGTCGGTACATCTTCACCTGCCCACAGTGCCGAAGGTACCAACAGCTGGTTCAATGACCATGGTGTTCCTGTTCTTGATTGGCCAGCAAACGTCCCTAACCTGAACCAAATATCTTATCTATGTAATGAATCTCTCTAAAATAACTATTTCTGAAATGACTGGCAAAGATATTGCACTGTTACACAAAATGTTTATTTATTTATTTATTTATTTATTGGTATGCTAGTATATGTTCCATATCACTTCAATTATTTGACACCTCATCTTAAAGTCTCTTGTATTGGGTAATTATAGCCCCCTTAAAATTTATGGGCAAAAACACAAAATACTCTTTAAACCTCACTGATGAACTGCATTCCAAAAAGTTGTTACCGGTTATTGTGGCTTTTCTGTTCTACAAACACAAAGTCAAGTTTATTTGTATAGCACACCTGATTACACCGTAATGTAGAGCTGTGTATCTTCTGCGTAGTTATGGTAACTAATCTTGTTTCATGCTATAACCTCAGCTAGTTGGAGCATATAGGTATCGAATAAAAGGGATCCCAGGATTGAACCTTGGGGTACCCCACATGTGACCTTTGTCCGCTCTGATGAGAAGTTACCTACTGACACAAAGAAATCCTTTTAAGTAGGATTTGAACCAATTGAGCGCTGTATGAGAGAGTCTGACCCAGCTCTCCAGTTGCTTTAATAATATATCATGGTCAACAGTGTCAAATAAGGCACTGAGGTCCAACAGAATTAGCACTGTGGTTCTTCCACAGTCTGTATTTATGTGGATGTCATTGAACACTTTGACGAGGGTGGTCTCAGTGCTGTGGTGGGCACAGAAACTGGACTGAAAAACATCAGTGGTTGGTCATTGTAAGGAAGCTGTTTAACTGCTGAAACAGCTTTTTCAATAACTTTACCGATGAATGGCAGGATGGAGATTCTGCACGTGTCAGATGCAATGACGGGTCGAACTTTTTTAAGGAAGGTTGTAGGTAGGATATCAAGACAGCAGGAAGAGGAGCTTAGCATACTTATATTTTCCTCTAAGCTTTTATAGTTGAGTAGTTGAAATGTAATTTTCTCTGCGGTTGTTATGTTTGGGCATAACATTGGTATTAACCCTCTAATCTTTTTGAAATTTCTCGGCAAAGAAGTTGGCAAATTCATTGCAGGCCCTCTGGTAGAGTGGAGCTCTGGTGGTACAATAACAGGAGGGTTTGTGAGTCTTTCAATAAAGCACAAGCATTGTCGATGTTTTTATGATTTCCACAAAGAATGTTTTCCCCTCTCTTAGTAGATTTCATAATAAATGTGAAGTCGAGTTGTACGCCATTTGCAAACAAAATCATACTTGCTATCTCATTGTCAAAACGTTGTTACTCCCTTCTTGCTTATGGGCTTGCTTCCTTCTTGTCTCTCTTGCTGGTTTGCCCTTTCTTCCTTGTGCCCTTCTTCGCCCTCCATGTATCTATTCTTCTTTCTATCCTTGCATCGTTCCTTCTTTCTTCTTTCCCTCCTTTTGTCATATCTACCTTAGTTCCCTCTTTCCTTCCTCCCTCCATGAGTCCTTTGTGTCTGCCTTCCTTTGTTACCTTCCAATTTCGTTTTTTCCCCCCATGTGCCATATTTATAGCCTGCTCCCGTAACCTGGTGGTGAACTCTCACTTTTCATATTTTAAAGCAAACCTTAAAGTTAAGTCAGGAAAACACAGCAAACTTTCATAGGATAAATGTGTACAGACTTGGGTTTGCCAATATGGACTGAACAATTTGTCAATTATTAAATAAGGAACTCAAGGCTTTGGTTAATTTAGGTAGTGAAATTTTATTGTTTAAAGATATTGAATTTTTCTTATCAATCCAAGCAATATTTTGGTTTGCAAATATTATCAAGCATAGTTTGTAGCAATGAATGAAAACTCTTATGATGTTCAAAAGTTCACGATAACAAATGGTATAATTACCCATCCCTAGTAGGAACCCTAAACAATGTACTTTGTTCAGATAAGACTAAAATTGCAAACAAAAAGGACCAATAAGTGGAAAAGCAGCTCGTGCTCACTGCTGGTTACAGTGGAGGATCGTCAATGCTGCCGGACCGTCTCTCACCCAAGGCCGTGGGAACCCGGAGTGTTCCGCATCAAGCATTTGAATTACCAGAGGATTTGAAAAAATGCCAAACTAATGAAAAGCAAAGAAACAGAGCAACACACCTATAAGCTAAGGCACCAGACTCTACAGAAAAAATATAAACTGAAGAAAAGCAGGACTCTGGAGGATCTGGGAAAGTTATGGAAAAACGGAGTGTTTAAAAAAAAAAAAAAACATCTGCGTGCAGCACAATAGGTTTCCAGTAACGTTGGCACTGCAGATGTATTGTTAAAAATCTATATTTCTTGTATAATGTGTGTTTTTTTTTCCACTACTGAGCAATTTCAAACTCTTTCAGTGGGAGAACATGCTGCTACAATATCAATTTCAAAGTGACAAAACCTTTGTCTTCTTATAAAATGCACCCTTTACAGTTGGTTCTGGAACTTTTTCATTGGCTGTATAACTATTATAAGAACACCAGAGATTTTAACACATTTTACTTTAATGCTAAGGTTTAACAAATACAGAAATAAACAGAAGGAAGCTTCTCCAGAACCAGTATCATCAGTTTAGCACGGTCCTGAACCGTGGAGGCTAGGGTTACTAAGTAATCACCAGAGCTCATTCGTACCCGTCGCAGCGTAGGAGGCCTGGGGTAACTTGCTTCTACACTGGATCAGTTTATCTGTGGGTCCACTCTGTGGGACAGATGCCCCGCCATTTCTCAACTGACAGCTGAACTTGATGACCCACCGCCAGCAGCGTCTGAATCAACCGAGTCGAAACTGCTCTAAGTTTTTTTTCTGCATGGACCGGTTGAGATTTAAGAGCTTTGCGTAAAACTTTGCTTATTCGTATTTAGCCTGGGGCCGACAAAAAGCTCAGTTCCTTGGTGCCGTATCGCTCAGGATACATTTAGAGACGTTTGGCAACAAGTAGTTGATTTTACTTTAATTTAAAAATAAGCGTATTTAGGCAACACTAATTCATTTGTCATGCAGATTAATGCTACGTCTTTGACTGCACTTCTAAGCTCTCTGTCCCTAAAAGTACAGAGTGCTCTGCTGTGTAAACAGTCACATGGCGCCGTACTCTGTCATTTCTACCTGAGAAAAATACACACCTAGTATTTACACTTAGTCACATGTTTGCTGGGATTAGAATGAAATGTGTGCCTCAGCCAAGGCCAAGTCTTCTCCAGTAAAAAGATCGATGAGCTGCTCACTGGAAGTGGCACAAAGCAGCTGGGATGTTGGAAGAGTTTTGCCTTGAGAAAAGTATCATGAACTTTTTAACCCTCTTAACAACCACAAACTTCAAAGTATGTCATTTGAATTCGACGTGTGGGTGATGAATTGTCTTGGCAGGAAAAGAAACTGATACAGGGTTTTCTCATTTGTTTGAATTAAAATCTGAAAAGTGTGGCCCACATCTGAGTTGAATACAGTACAATCAGCTGGATACTTTTAAGAACCATCTCTCACACTAATTACAGCTGGAAGTTGTTTGGGTTAGGTCTCTACCAGTTGTGCTACATCTAGAAATGGAGATGTTTGCTCTAGGTTCTTCAGCAAACATCTTAACTGCGGTAAGATTGGATGGAGGACATCTAGGAACATACATTTTCAATTATTGCCATAAATGCTCAAAAGGATTTAGGTCTAGACTTTGACTGGGCCGTTCTAACACAATGAAATGCTTTCATCGTCTAATCCATCCCACTGTACAGTAACAACTGTACGTTTAGGTTTAGGATTGTTGGCCTCCTCAAATGCAAACTTCTGCCACAGTCTCAAGTCTTTTGTAGCCTCTGACAGGTTTTCTTTCAGCGTCCTTGTAGTTAGCTCCACCCATCTTTCCGTAAACTCTGAGCAGCTCTTGTGTCCATACTGAAGCACGATAAGTATGGTGTGATATGGACGATGTGCAGTGGATCGCCTTGCGCTGGATTTATTTAGGAGTGTAACAGTAGCAGAGGCTAAATACATAGGCATGCAGCACTTTTTAGGCTTTTAGTTGTAAAAAAAAAAAAAAGATAATTAGAATAAACACAATGTATCTTTTTTCTTCTACCTCACAATTATGTGTTGCTGTGTGCCAGCTTTTCACATGAACCGCCAATCAAATGCAGGGATGTTTGCGATTGTAACAAAATGATATGAATATTTTCTATATGCACCGTCTGCATTGCACTGCATCACTGCACCCAGGTCTGTTGACATGTGGGCTTCACTCAATAACGGCAACAATTCTACAGCAAATCCATAAGGGAAAGAGTATATTAAACCAAACAGAAAAACTGTGAATGGTCAGCGTCTGTGATTACATCTGAAATTGGCTACTTTAGGATTTTAATATCTAAAATATGTAATATTTATATGAAAAGCTCTTAAAAAAAGCACATTTAATCCAAAACTGTAATGTAAAAACATAACAGCTCTTGGATATTGTTGGCCTGTTAGAGGATGTTGTGATGAAATGTTTTTTTTTTTTTTTTCAGGTATAGATTTCCAGATGAAGACGTTAATTCTGAACTCCACCACCATCACTTTGCAGCTGTGGGACACTGCGGGCCAGGAGAGGTCAGATGCGAGGTTTTGAGCTGCAGAGTCTTTGACCAGTCTGTTATCAACAGATAACAGATTGGTCAACAGATTGGACGTTGTAACTCATTTCGAATTCCAACGTCACGTTTGCAGGTATCGCAGCATCACAGAACAATATTACCGGAAGGCAGACGGCATCCTTGCCATGTACGACGTAACTCACGCCGCCTCCTTCAGTGCAGTGAGAGGATGGATGGATTCTGTGAAGGTAAGTGGGCGGACTTGTTCTGGGTAATGTAAATCAGTCATTTGAATGCACATGCACGTTGTTGAAAAAAATGAGCCCTAGGGATCTCAGTGGCATGGGAATATTTCTGTTTGCCACAAAAACCTGTGTGAGCACCCACTATTCCTTTTGCACCTGAGCGGAGCGAGTTCTTCAGTGTGGCACGCTTTTCCTCCAGGACAAGATGTGTGAAGGGACTGTGCTGATGGTGCTCGGAAACAAGGTGGACTTAGCAGACGACAGCAGCAGAGAAGTGACGAGAGCCGAGGGCGAGAGGCTGGCAGAGGTGATCCGCATTTGGATATTCAAAGAGCTGTCTGCACTGATTCGCTTAAAGGTGCAGGCAAAATGAAATAAAATGTATTAAAATGTAAAAATGAAAAAAGATTTTTGCTTTCCCCCCCCCCCCCTCTGTTTGCACAGCATTACCAGGCTTGGTTTCACGAGTGCAGTGCTAAGACGGGATACAACATGGACGAGCTGATGGTTCACCTGGCTGAGTATGACAACGCAGAATTATTCCCTCTCACTGACTGTGGCTTGCAAAAAGATTCACAACCCCATGTACTTTTCCAAATGTAGTCATGTTACAACCACAGACTTCAATGCATCTGATTTGGTTTTTAATGTGACAGAGCAACACAAAGTGGTGCATCATTGTAAAGTGGAAGGAAAAGGACTTGTGTCCTTTTCTCTGAAACCCTTAAACAGCAGTCCGCCTGTGTGTAATTTAATTTCACTGTTAGATATAGCATTGACAGCCTCGTAATGTTGGAATACATTAGTCTTGCAAGGGATTCTGGTCAGAGCTGACGGGAAGATTGAGGAAAATACAGGGCAATCGCTGAAGAAGAGCTGTAAAAGACTTGAGTCTCAAAGTGGAGATTCACCTTCCTGCCAGACAACAATCCTAAACATACAGACGGAGTTCAGATGGAGCGGTTTAGATCCAAGAATATATATGTGTTAGAATGGCTCTGTCAAAGTTCAGATCCAAATTCGCCTGCGAACCTCTGCCAGACTTGAAAAATCTCTGTTCACAGACAATATCCATCCTATTCGACTGAGATTGAGACATTTTGCAAAGAAGAACGGGGGAGATTCTAAGTATTCACTGCGAAGGGCTCAATACAAACATACACAATACTTCTAGGATATTTGTTTGTAAAAAGATAAGATAAGATAAGATAAGATAAGATAAGATAGGCTTTATTGATCTCACAGTGGAGAAATTCACTTGCCACATCGGTTCATACAAGAAGGTGCAGAGTAGGAAAGGTGCATTCAGTTATATACTGTGAATCTTCATATATACAATGGGTCAAAAAGGATACAAAAAAATACAAAAGTAATAGGGATGGGCATATGCTGTCTTATTTACATCGTAGTGATCTATATGTATATAAACTATATGTATATAAACATATATACATACTTGTGTCTTATACACTTGTGTCATATTTTTTCTTAAACTTAAAAATCATATATCACATAAAATGTCAGCAAAAAATTGAAATTTGTGGTTGTAACACAAGATGACAAAAAGTAGCAAGGTACAGTTAAAAAAAAAACTGAATATTCAAACGGAAGTAAAAAAAATCATGTTTTCACTAAGGTTGTTTTAATGCATTTAATACAACTGTTGCCTAAACCATATGATCTATTTACAAGCTGTAGTTTTAAGTGCTTTAAAACTTCTCACGTGAAATGCACCCACGTCTGGATCTCAAGCCGTCACTTTAAACGCTTGTCTGACTAAACTAATATATGAAGAAAACCAGAATGAGTTCCTCAATCTGGAGTACAGTAAAAGGAACAAAGCTTTTGGCTTCATGAAGTACTTGGATCAATAATTAACCTCCAAAACGGCTCTGGACCAAATTTAACATCAGAGGAATCAGTAAATTGTCAAGCCAAGCTGAAACCAATTTTGGGGGAGGAATTTAACCTTTTTTTTTCTGGGTTCATTACTGTAAGTTCCCTCAGTTAATCACAGACTAATTTGGTACGCACAGATTATCTAAATTTAAACCAGTATTATTTAAATCGAGTTTGTATTCGCTGGATAAAATGTGATTAGATTGAATTTATTTTTGAGCAAATATTCAGGAGGAAAAATCCATTTGGGAAACTTCTGCTGGGCTTAATAGGTTAAGGAATTGAAAAGATTCCCTTGAAGTTTACGCTTCTTATTTTTGCAGCGTGGGTGTATAAATCAGATTATCGTTTAGACTGCAGTTCCTCTCTCTCAAACTGACAGAGGAGTAAAACTCAAAGCGCTTGCTCAGACACTGTGGTTAATTTTGTTTTTGTGTTAATTAGTTAAAAATAAATTCTCTTTATTTCAGGATGCTGGTGACCAAGGATGATCGGCAATGCGAGGATGTCTTTTTACTGACAGAGGACACTGCTCAGAGAAGTTGCTGCGCCCCCCGCAGTAAAAAGTGGAGTTGATGCTTTCGGAAAACTCTGTTACTGAAATAAAACGACCAAGATTTGTAGTTCAGTGTTCAAGGACCGTCCAAAGTCACTTTGTTATGCAAGGAATTGCAGCAAGTTCTATGATTTTTTTTCCCCTGCTTTGTATTGCCATGTTTTGTTTATTATAAAATATGTATTTTTTTATAAAAAAAAAAAAAAATTGGTGTGTTTTTTTTTTTTGTTATTCACTACACATGTCAGAGTCTCACAGCATTGTAAAGCCCGTGTGAATATGTAGCCAGACGGGGGCAGACAAGTCCTCTGTGTGCGGGCCTCGGAGGGGGCGAGTTGTCTGTGAGGCCAAAAGAGGAGGACAGACGCCGGTGTAGGAGGCTGTGAGCGTCAATTGAAAACTTACAGTGTTGCAGTTCTGCTTCAGCAGCAGCAAGGCGGTCACGGCAGGGCTAGGTGGGATCCACTCGTTACCCTGAGAGTCGTCATCCCTCTGGGCCACATCGTCTCAACTCAGGTAGGGCCTTTTTTTTTTTTCTCTCAACCAAGACGGACAGCAGCATTTTCCATTACACAATAGGTTAAAAATAACCTCAAGGTTGTCTAATATTTTTTTTAGGGTTTACTGTGAACTGAAATATATGTATTTTCTGGAAACCCCTTCTGTTTTGATGAGCTTATCCATAAGATAAATCTAAACATAAATGCAAAATTTAACTTTTTTTAAGTCCAAGCTTAGAGAAGTTCAGTTTTTTTAAAGAGGAACTTTTTCATCTTCCAGTCAAAAGTTCAACATATCAGGTGTAGAGTAAGGGGGTCGGCTTACTCAGATGGGGAACATACTACAGTCTGCTGGCTGACATGTGACACAAGTCGTTAAGTATGTTTTCCCCACAACATATTTGATTTCATGTCGGAGCGCTTTCCGTGCCCTCTGCCTTGTGCCAGCTTTTTTTTTTTTTTTCTCAGTCTATGCTTTTAGGCAAAGGGAATAAACTCACGCTGTCAGATAAGTTCATTAAAGCCAGAGCCGTGCTTTAACTCACATCACCTTCACCCTGCAAAGGTGGAAGTACAGCTGGCTGAAAGAGGAAATTACTGAAATGCATTCAGGCCACAGCGAACTGCTTTTAATCAGACCCAGAGCTCGGGGTGTTTTTTTTTGGCTTTACCCTGACACCATGCAAGTTTCTCTGATAATCTTATCTCCAGTAAAAGAGCTGAGCTTGAGGCGTGACCTGAATTCAGAGCTTCTTCTCTCCTCTCTCTGAGCTGTCGGGATCTTTAGGATTCGGTAGAGATTACTGCGCTTCTGAAGTTTACAGGCTGATAACGCTGTTGTTTTTTCAGAATGGAAGCTCGGCGTGAGAAGAAAAAAAACTGCGGGACAATTTGCCTGAAGTACCTGCTTTTTCTCTTCAACATTTGTTTCTGGGTAAGTTTGCAAAAGAGAGACGGTCATAAATAAAGAAATCCGTGTATGAATATGTGTTCGACTGAAGTCCATCCTCCCGTCTGCACTGCAAAAACGGATCTAAAAATAAGTAAAATGTTCTTAAAATTAGTGTTTTTGTCCTAGATTTGAGCAGGTAAATAAGATTATCTGCCAATGGAATAGTATTTTGACCCCTAAAATAAGATAATTAGACATCCTGCACTTGAAATAAGATAGTGGAGATGAGCTGTTCCTATTTTAAGTGCAAAAGTCTTATTCCATTGGCAGATCATCTTATTAACCTGCTCAAATCAAGGACAGATAAACTCATTTTAAGAAAATATTACTAATTTTTAGTTCCGTTTTTGCAGTGTGATCTCCCGCTTATGCGAGATCGGATCTTGAGGATAGCGGGTCAAACCCAGACATCTCCGTATCCAATCGACACCGTCCAGCTTATTTTGGGGGATCCGAGAGCAATCCAAGGCCAGAGGGGGAAAATATTCCCTCCTGAGGTTTCTGGGCTTGCCTCGTGATCTCGTCCCAGTGGGACACGCCAGGAGGACCTTCGAAGAGATGTGTCCCGAACGGAGGCACCCTGATTAAATGCCAGAACCACTTCAGTTTACTCCACTTGTCATGGAGCAGCAGCTCTACTTCCTCCTCCCATCTGGATGATGGAGCTCCTCACCCAATCTGAGCCAAATTCACTTCAGCCCTTTGTATCCTGGATCTTAGTCTTTTGGTCATGATCCAGATTTCCATAACCAGTGGTGAGAGCTGGAACGATTACAGACTGGTTAATCGACAACGTTGCTTTTTTTGCCTGTACCACAAAAGCAGCACCTCCGTATCTTCTGGGAAGGCCTGACTCAATGTGTCCTCCCACTCTATCTAACCATCACTGATAAAAAAAAAAGGCACCAAGACGCTTAAACTCCTCTGCTTGTGGCAGAGACTGACCCCTGAGCTGGATGGAGCAATCCAATCTGGTTAAAATCCATAATCTGAGGTAGAGGAGCTGCGTTTAATCCCCTCTGTGCCCCTTAGAAAAAAATCACCTTAAAGTGGAGGATGTGTGCAGGTACCCATATGATCTTGTAGGCTATGATGTGTGAGGCTTTACCCATTGTAGGGTCTGTCGTAGCCTTAAAGGAAATATTATAATAATTTTGGTTCAAGGCTCTCAATTGTAGATGGCAGGTCAAATAGGTAGTCCTTACCTGGTATAGGAGGACTGGGGCACCGTCGTAGGGCCAGGCTGTGAGATGGATGGAGCCCAAAAAAGGAAGGAAATAATACACGAGCCACATGGTTTTATTTAGATTTCATGACGTACAAATATATACATATATACATATATATATATATATATATATATATATATATATATATATATATATATATATATATATATATAGCTACTTTAATATAATAAAGTTTTTTTCCTAAAATCTGGGAGGTGGGGGAGTTCGGGTATCATTTAAATTTTATTCTTCTATTGCATTTTTTTTCTATTCATTACTTTTTTTCCCTTTTTCCGCTTAAAGGAAAGGAATTTCTGTGTCACAATCACAAATCCACTGACAGTCATATTCGGTAAACTACACTGTTATTGAGAAGTTTATTTATTTTAGTTGCTCCAATCACCAAGAGCAGCATTATATAGATTAATTACACACAGACTGGTGTTTTCAAGCCGTTGATGTTAAGTATGCTGATGTTCTGCTTTAAGTAATGAAAACATGACATTTAAGATAAGTGTATTACACCAGACCAAAAAAAAAAAAAAAAGTTAAACTGTAACATAGAAATGTAGATCAATTAAAGGTGGTTACTTTCAAAAGCTACGTTTAATCTGACAAATGACCCACAAAGGCTAATTTATTGATTGTGACTCCACATGTTTAGATGCATCTTGTAGCAAAACCAAATTCAGCGGAGCTCTTTTGGGATTAACTGTGAGTTCGTGAGGTGTTGTGCGGTTTGCATGAGCGAAGTTACATCTGCTTAAAGTTATGTGGTGCATTCTTGACATCTGGCACGTTGTGTCTCAGCTGGCTGGAGGGGCCGTGCTGGCGGTGGGGGTGTGGACTCTGGTGGATAAGAGCGACTACATCAGTTTACTGAACTCCAGCTTCTACTCAGCCTCCGCCTACATCCTGATTGCTGCTGGAGCCATTGTGATCGTGACTGGGCTGATCGGATGCTGCGGCACTCTGAAGGAGAAGAGGAGCCTCTTGATTGTGGTAAAGCTTTGGGTTCTACAAAACACTTAATAAAAAAAAAAAACACCCAGTGTTGCTTAGATTCTTTAACATACATGCATTCACGAGTCTGAGAAGTGTGAGTTGAAAGGCAATTCTTGGTGACCTTCTGTCCGGTCTGCTTCCATTCAGGGCAGCCCGATATGTGAGGCATGCCTGTCACGTATAACAGATAAAGTCACGCAGAGTGTGTCTTTAAGAGTTTAGATTTAGAGCTTGGCTCATGGCAGAAGAATGAGGGGCATCACAGGCGGCTGCTCGGGGCACCAGAGAGAGAGAGAGAGAGGGTGGGGGGCAGACAGTGTGAGGATACAATTCAAAAGCAAATCCGCACAAACTGTGTCATGTCATGTCTATTTTTATATCCCCTTGGACCGCTGCCTCTTTACAGTGTTTCCTTCGCTTACTCCTGTTGATTAATTTAGTAGAATTGTTCGTTTTTCGTTCATCCACTTTAGTTGCAACTTTAATAAAAAATCTAAAGCTTCCCTTAAACCCCATTGAGCCTTTAAATCTATTGAAGTGACATAAGGTTTAGGATGCTTGAGTCTGACTTGTTTTAACTCGTGTAACGTCACTCATGTCTGTTCTGTAGTATCTGGTGTTACTGCTGTGCATTTTCCTGCTGGAAATCACCGCTGGAGTCCTGGCTTACGTCAACTACAAGGAGGTGAGGTTTTGTGTCTTTATATAAGCGCGTCACAAGTGGTGTTCAGTCAATCTGCCATCATGTTCAACTCACATACAGTGCTGTGAAAACCTTTGCAGATTTATTCCGTTTTTTTCTGTCTTGCCAGACTGGATTTCATTCATTTTATTACCAACCAGAAATAATCTGAATAAATGCAAAACGCAGTTTTTAAAGGATGATTTTCATTATCAAGGGGAAAAAAGGGTAACCAAACCAGTCCGAATTTTTTTTTTTTTAATATCTCCTGAATATAAGAACGGGTTGTGCCATCATGGGTGGCAACAACAGCCACCAAGTGTTTTCAAAAACTGCCAGTGTGTCTTTTCCTTCACTGTGGACGACTTATTTTATTTCATTTTTTATTTTTTCTATTTCACCCACATTTAAGGGACTTGTGTAATTACTTTTGAGCTGTTCATATGTGGGATGCAGGTGTGCTTCAGCCACCGTCCAGCTGCACAACCCAACTGCGTTTGAGCTTAAGGTCATGAAATGATGATTTGTGACTGTCCGCACGTGTTCCTCTAGGATTTTCTGCTAGAGAATAGAATATCGGTTCTGGCATTTCATCCTGGTCCTGAAGAAGCAAAGTCCAGAGCATCACACAGCTGGTATTAAGTTATTTTTATGAACTGCTGTGTTAGTTCTACTGTACCAAGACAAGACAACAAGACACACAGCTTCCAAAAAGCACCATTTATGTCTTGTCAATCAAAAGGATAGTTTGCTAAAGTTGTGGGGGATAGTTGAGATGTTTTTATTGTTTGTTTGCTTGTTTTTTTGGTTTATGTGTCCTTTTTGGGCACCCGTGGATTTGGACTTCTCTTGTGTATTTCGTTTTTGTTCAGTCTCTTTCTTTTTTATGAATCATACTAATCCCAACAGAGGCAACTGGTGTCAGCAGTGTTGTAGATGTCTCTCTGGGATCTTTTCTGACCTTCTGCATGAGTCGTTGTTGTCCTCTTGGAGTAAATCTGTTTACTCCTGGGAAGATGCGCTACAGTTCCATGTTTTCTCAATTTTTGTACAATTGTTCTCCATGGTGCCCTACATTTTTAGAAATCATATATATTTGAATTTCTTTAGATCAGGACATGGTATTTCCTTTTTTTAAAGCGTGTAGCCTACTTCTTGGCTGACAGGTTTTGTTTAAGGGATTTTTGATTCTATATGTGTTGCAGTAATCAGACTATTTTTGGCGAGTGAAGTAGAGCCAAAAACATCTGGTCGGTCACGAGGAATTTATGATTTAACATGCGGGGATACTTTAACTCAGGTTATTTTTGTTTGAGGTTATATATATTTGTTTGATCATCTGAAACATTCAAGTGTGATGGCACTGTGCAAATACTAGAACCTGCTTATCAACTGTTTGAAAAGCTCAATAAAGGTTAGATTTGGTTTAGCGTGAATTGGAATCACTTCGCCTGACCCATTTTGAACTTTGTTGCTTGCTTTTTATTGTTAACACCTTACTACCATCAATGACTGAACTGCTGTAGATATCGACACCGCATGCTTTCATTTTTATTTCTCTTGTTTTTGCTATTCTTCTCACACCTCTCTTTCTTCCCCCCCCCCATTTCATCGCTGCAGTGTTTCCCTTTCTGCCACCAGGTAATCCTTTGCCAGGTGTTTTTCTGTTTTTGCATCTGTTTTCCCTACTAGTTCATGTACAGTTTTTACTTTAAAGCTGAAAAGCACTCCTAATGGGAATACATTTCCATTGTTTTGGAGTTTAATGAGAAATTTGAAGTAGGCTCCTTGTTGTTTCAGGTTGAACTGAACACAGTCAATTCAAACTTAACCACATGGGTGCACAAGTTTGAATTTATAGGAGATGTTCACAAATACACACAGTCCTAATTATTACACACAGGCTCATATATATATATATATATATATATATATATATATATATATATATATATATATAATGTCGCCAGTCTATCGCAGGGCAACACAGAGACAAACGGGGCAAACAACAATTCTTGCACACACTCACACCTAAGGACAATTTATCGAAGCCAATTAACCTAACAGTCATGTTTTTTGACTGTGTGCTTAAACTGGACAGTACTAATTCCCTATTCTGACTTGCATCCTGGAAAGGTTGTAAGCTCCCTGGTTAGAATCCCACAGACTGCCACTCTAGGTCCCTGAGCAAGACCCTTATTCCCAGAGAGCTCCCTGGGAGTTGCTCCCTGAGGGATGGATTAAATGCAGACGACAAATTTCATTGGAGCATCCATTTTCCATCACGCTTATCCCTTGTGGGGTCGCAAGGAGTGCTGGTGCCTATCTCCAGCTATCAATGGACGAGAGGCCCTGGACAGGTCGCCAGTCTATCACAGGGCAACACAGAGACAGACAGGACAAACAACCATTCATGCACACAGTCACATCTAAGGAATCTAGAGAGGCCATTTAACCTAATAGTCATGGGTACCAGGAGAGAAACCCACACATGCACAGTGAGAACATGCAAACTCCATGCAGAAAGACCCAGGGTTGGACCTCTTGCTGCATGCAGCCTTGACAGCTGAAGTGTTCGAATAGCAACATCCTGATTTCTCCAAACGTCCTTCTTATACTTTTGGCCAAATTGCTCAATAAGTGGCTTCTCTTTTCCAGTTTATAGCTTAAAACACTAGTTTATAAATGGACGAAGAAGGCTGATAATAAATTTCTTGAATGATTCCAACCTCTTGGACCCCTGAAATTGTAAATGTAGAAAATCGCACAAACTCTGATGCAGTCCTGGGAATAGGGCTCGGTACGGAGACAAATGCTGCATCTTTAGAGGCAGTGGAGGCAGCCGGGACACTGGCCATCTGCCTGCCTCCGCGCTGAATGTAGCGCACGATTTTCTCCATCAGCATGGCATTTCTGATACAGGCAGATAATAAACCTGAGCGAATGAGACAGACCTTGGCATCGCTGCAGATGCACAACAGACACAGGTTGCAACTTTCCGTCAAACCGGGTCTTCCTCGTGTCCTCAGACTCATACAAGCTCTGCCCAAAGCCAACAAGTGCTTATTTGAGCCATTCTTAAAAGCACGGTAAATGGCATGAAATCCTCCAATTCTGAAAAAAGTGGATAGATATTCAAACCAAATCGTTTGAACTTGTTGATTTCCACACAAAAAAAGTAGTTGAAGTGGAGCTTTATAATTCAGGCAAATATTCATGGGGAGGTAGGTGCATATTTGAGCCAGCGTGTGTGATTTTTTTGTTTTTATTATTTCACATAATAGTCAGAAATTCAGACTTGTTCACCATATTTTCATCTTCAAAATTGTTGCACAACAGTTCAAGTTTATTTCAAAGAGTCCAAAATTCATTTGAGATTCATGTCCAAGATGAGTGAATATAAAACGTCTGATCAGAAAACTGTTTTTCTCTTTGCACTTTGTGGAGCAAGACGATGTTTTAACTCAACAGATTAATTTAAAAATCCCTCTGCTGAATCAGGAGTTCAGAAAAATCTGTGGGAATGTGTTCTGACTTATGTGTGTGGGCATTGCTCAGGTAGACTGGAATGTCACAAGGGAGGAACGAAACCTGACCGCATGCTATTTTTATTTAAAGGAAGAGCATCTTATTTCTTTACTTCCTGCACTAAAGTGTTTCTCCTGACCCACAGCTGGATCGTGAGCTCAGACAGAACCTAAAGTTAACCATGCAGCAGAAATACCAGCAGCCAGGCCAAGAGAGCATCACACAGTCTGTTGACAAGCTACAACAAGAGGTGTGAACATTTGTTTCTTTTTTTAATGGTTGCAAAAACCAGGTCAGATTAAATCAATATGAGAGGAGCAAAGTAACTATCCTTATTAGTTAAAGATGAATTCTCGTCCTCTTTGTTTGTTCCTCCCGCTCAGTTTAAATGTTGTGGAAGTCAGAACTTCTCCGACTGGACAGACAGTGAGTGGATCCAGAACGCACAAAACCAGCAGCTCGTTCCCGACAGCTGCTGTAAAACTCCCAGTGATCTCTGCGGTCGCAGAGATCACCCGTCCAACATCTACAGGGTGGAGGTACAGTGCCTTGCAAAATAGTCATAGCCCTTTACCATTTTACAATGTTTACATGTAAAGAAAGTGTTTGATTTATGTTATACGTTTGAGCGATACACATTAGTAAAAATGATACATGGTTTTAACAGATCTTTTTAAATAAAGTATAACATTTGTGTATTTGTCTCCAGCTCCCCCAGGTCAATACTCTGTAGAGCTGCTTTACATTGCAGATACAGCTGCAAACCTGATGGGGTGTGTCTTTACCACCTTTTTACATCTAGAGACAGAAACAATTGAGATTTTTCTTCTTTGCTAAACAACTCAAGCTAAATTAGATTGGATGGAGAGTGTCTTGAACATTGACTTTTCAATTCTTGCCACAGAATCAACAGTTGGATTTAGGTCTGGACTTTGACTGGGCTAATTTAACACACAAATATATTTTGATCTAACCATCCTTGATCCCAGTCTGAAATCTCTTTAAGCGTCTAATAGGTTTTCTTCCTGGATTGTTCTGTATTCAGCTCCGTTCATCTTCCCGCCAGATGGGACGGGCGTCTATGTCCCGGCGGAAGGAAAAACAGAACATGATGCTGCCATTACGGTTCGCAGTAGGGGTGGGGGGTGTTCACGTTAGGATACGTTGTTAGCCTAGTTTTGACACATATGACCAGGTCTTCTTCCACGTGTTTGCTGTGTTCAAAGGCGGGTAGACCCAATAAATAAATAAAAAACTTAAGACGGAAAATGTATTTGATTAAAAAAAAGCTACTTAAGTACCAAGTTGTAATGTTTAATGGGATGTAATTTGTAAAAATAATCTAATCATACAGTCAAAACATTTAATAATGTGCATTTCCTGATACTCAGAATAAAAAATTAAACAATTAGTAAAGAAAATAAATAAAGCACATCATTAGGAAATAACTTGGGGCAGAGGAAACACACATTTCCAAATCTGTATTTTCTACAACATAAAACCTTTAAAATGAAGACTTAGAGTAGGTAAAGTAGACATGTTAGAACAGTGAAAAGTTTGACCTTTATTTCATTCTTTTTCATTTCAACCCAGGGAGGATGCATTGAGAAACTGGAGGATTTCATCCAAAGCCAGTTATATATTCTCGGGGCAGTGGGTATTGGGATTGCATTTCTACAGGTAAAGTGAGGAAAATACTGATGAGTATCCACAACCTTTGACATGTGAAAGAGGAACTAACACGTCCAATACTTCTGCTTCCTTCCAGCTCGTAGGGATGATGTTCACCTGCTGCCTTTGTCGAAACCTGAAGGAAGATGTGTACTGATGTTGGAACCCCTTTAGTGTCACATTCTTGACTGTTTAACCTTTGTCTGAATGATGTAAACACCCAACATTTTGCACAGTGTTGCTGTAAAGTTGGGACTTTAAATTACGACAACAGTGACAAACACTACAGACTTTACAATGCTGCTGGACAGCACCAATCTCTTCTCTTTTTTTTCCCCCCAGAGAAAACTCTACTCATCTTTCATTTTATGAGGAAGCGTGATGTGCAAATAAACTTCTACACAAAATAAAACACGCAAGAGAATTGAGAAACATATAAATGCTGTTGATGTTTAAACGGTGGTGTGTTCATGTACAAGGAATTCGGTATGGATGCCTATCTAGTCCATCATGCTAAAACAAATTATTTTATTATTGTGACTTTGCCAGCTCTTCTATCTTTGTGTCTCATCATTATGCCTCAGCTGTTTCATAATGATGTTTTAGTTTCTCATAATGTATAATGTTAAATATACTGTCATATTATAGAAAACAACGCTATTATTATTATTATTATTGTTGTAGTAATAATTCTAGTGGTTTTTTATTTAAAACAAGAATAATGTGTATTCATGTGAACTTGTTTTATTTCAAAGCAAATAAAATTGGATTTTTGTCTGTGTTTAAAGCTTTTATTTTGAAATTGATTTACCGGATGTTGTTGTCAGCTGACCTGACTTCCTCATACATTCGTGCTGGTGCATTTGATCATCTTGGGGTAGAAAAATTATAACATGTCTGCGAAACCGACCTGCTTGATAGTGGCCAGCGCGTCTCCTCAAGGTGAGTCCGCTGCAGCTGCCGCGGCTCGGTGTCAGGTCCAAACCATTTACGCAGCGCTGACCCAACGCCATGATCCACGGCTAAATTAAGAGTGTGAGGTTGCAGAGGGTCGTTGTCCTCCTGAAGTGTTAACACTGCTGTGTTTTATTCGCTCAGGGGTCTCGGCCAAGTCTTTTCTGCAGTGCTTCAGTCTTTGCAGCACCGCCTTCAACCTGCAGACCGCCACACCAGGGGTAAGGAGAAGGAATGGATGAGGCCACGCAGATGAATGAGTGCAAACGCCCAATGACGTCCTTGACGTTGGTGTGGTGACGTCCTGAAATCAGATGGAAGCCCAGCTGATTGCAATGCATTGCAACAACAGTATCAGGGTGGAAAAAGCCCCACTTCTGACAGGAAGAGGCCTCCTCCAGCAGATCCCAGCTGAGTGTGAGCAGCCATCAGGGAGGGATGAGGAAAGCAGAGCAGAAACACGCAAATAACACAGAAGCACTGGCCCAGGATAACTTTCTATGTTACAGAAACATTTATTTGCTCCATCTAGGAGAGAAACCCAAGCTGAACATGTAAGCTCTGGTCTGGTAGAAACGTGCATGCCATGAAAAGCAAAGTGCATATAGTTACTGCCAGGCAGCTCCTTCAGATGCTCTGTCCCGGACAAACACAGAGACACTGAGCCAAGGGTATCGTCTTCAGAAAGACGAAGATGTCCCAGCTAAATAAACACAGGTGTAACTTCTGTGAAAAGAACGATTGTTAGAGGGATACTCATTTTAATGGCAGCAGTACCTGGAGATAACAGGGAATTAGACGGTGGTAGAAGAAGAACTGCAAGAACAGTAATTTTTAAAATCATCTTCATATGTTCCAATGAAAATTGTTCTCTCTGCATTTAACCCAGTGTGGCAGTCTGTGGGATTCAGGGAGCTTGCAACCTTTCCAGGATGCAAGCTCCCTGCTGTAACCACTGGGCCCACCACTCCGCAGTGGTCAGTATGTCCTCCTGCAGCCTACGCCCATAGCAACTGAACTAGTTATTACAGGATAGCGAAGGCCACGCTAACTATAAAGTGTAGCAACAAGGATTCTCTCTTTAAGGTTAGATAGGTATGATTTAATTCCCTAATTTTCTGCTGGATCCAAACCTACTGTATCAAAAAATCTGTAGCAAATATTTATTATGTGCCACAGTCCTAAGAAAGAAAACACTAACTGTCAGAATAGGGAATTAGTACTGTGCAATTAAAGCCTCGTCCCAACCCTAAAGGCTCTTTGATATGGGTAGTTGATCTAAAGTCACAAGAAAATGACAGGATTACGAGATAATTCCTAACGATGCATCAAGCCAAATGTCCATCACCAGATTGTTAGAAAACTGTGTCAAAGAAAATGTCTTTGTTCATGTGTTTATAGAGCAAATAAATGTTTTTTGTTTCTTCAGTTTTGATCCATTTATTCAACGAGGAAATAAAATCCGATTTTTTTATATTTGACCTGCTGATCAGAAAAAGTAAAGAGAAAGTTTTGCAGTTCTCCAGTTGCGTGATATCCTGTTTCTGGGATTAAAATGTTGACCAGGGGTGGACTGCAGACATCAGAGGTTCATGCAAACTAACTTTAAGATGCAGCCTAATTCTCTTGCCCCCAACCATTCACCTCATGCTGTCTGTCCTGTATGTGGGACCATGTGACGCTAGTACTTTGTAATGTTTAGTTTTCAAGGTTTTCTTTTTGTTTTTGTTTTTGTAACTAAAGGGGAAGACGATAGACTTCGTGGGAGTGGATGAAAGCACAGCCAGATGGGTACAGGACTTTAACGTGAAGTCTTATGCAACACCAGCCAAACTGGAATCTATAGATGGTGAGAAGAGTTCATTTCACAGTCCATAAACTATTTTTACGTCTGCTTCCATTAGATGGACCCTGCTCCGTTACATTTTTGTTTTTTTCCCCCTCCAAGGTGCCAGATACCAGGCGCTGCTCATCCCAGACTGCCCCGGAGCGCCCAATGACCTGGCGCACAGCGGCTCCATGCACCGGATTCTCACACAGTTCATCTCCCAGCAAAGTGAGTTCCAGACGTACGTTGAAATCTGGTCCAACAGCCTCGGTCCATGCTGTATTTTTTTCCCTTTTCTCCCACTTGAGCAGAGCCCGTGTGCGCTGTTGGACAGGGAGTGTCGGCGCTGTGCTGTGCCACCGAGGGCCAGAGGTGGATTTTCGGTGGTTACAGCTTAACAGGGGTCAGTGCTCTCTTACAGGGGCATTATTTACTCAGGGGGATGGCACGTACACAACCTACCTAATAATCGATGTCTTCCTCAAAGCCGTCTGTGTTTGAACTGGTGCGTCAGCCCGACTTCGCCAACCTTCCTCTTATTGTGGAGGATTTTGTGAAGGACAGCGGCGGGTCTTACACAGGTGAGCAGATACGCCACACAGACACCTGATGGTGGTTTCCCCCAAACCCGCGTAACGTCTGTCTCCGTTTCCCCAGCGAGTCAAGAAGACGCCGTGCACGTGGTTGTCGACAGGCACCTAATAACGGGACAGAATCTGCAGTCGACGTCGCTGGCTGTGAATAATCTCATCCTGCTTTGTAATGCCAAATAAAGGTCACCCTGTGTCTGGATCTGTGTGTTTATCTTGGAACAAATCATTGAAGACGCTGGGATCAGCTGCAAACACAGGCACCATTACTTGTCATACTGGTAGGCAAAAAAAAAAAAAAAAAAGACTTTAGCCTTGCTACAATACAACCAGAAAGTATTCACACTTTTCCATCTCTTTCACATTTGTGGATTTAACTGGTTTGAAGTTTTTTTTGCCCTTAGTAATCAAAACAGTACTAAATAACAGCTTTTGGAGGATAAAACATGTTAATCCAGCATTCCTTAATTATTCAGCCCCATTATATTGAAGCATCTTTGGCTATAATCCCAACCTCAAGTCTTCTTGGAGTTATCTTTGCAACGTTGACCCCTTCATTGTTTGCCTTCATCTACAGAATATTCCTGCATTGATCTGTCCAGTCTGACAGTTTGGGTGGGCTGAGTCAGTAGACCGCCATGTTTAGGTTTCTCCAGCAATGTTCAGTTAAAGTTGAGGTTCTGGCTGGGACCTTGCCCCAGCTTTAGTTATCTCGGCTGTGTATTTTGGGTTGTTTTTTCTGTTGGAAGCTGAATTTTCGCTGTAGTCTGATGTCCAGACCGCTCTGGAGCATGTTCTCTTTAAAAGGAACCTGCCTGCTGTCTTCTTACCTCATACGCAGACTACTCAGTTTGTGTCCTAGAATAAACCAACCCTAAAGCATGACGCCGACACCACCGTGCTTAATAGCCACCTACTGAGCAGTGCTCCCTTTATATTGAAGAATTATGGTTTAAGTTCAAGCCAAAACGGTCTCTCATTTTCATCAGCTAATTTTGTCTTTTCTGATCTGAAAGTCTCCACGTTGTTTTTTTTACACATTTCTAGCCGGCTGTCCCGTGTCTTTTAACCAGGAGGTGCATCTGTAAAGGCCTGTTTGGTGGACTGTGTTGACAATGGTTGAACTGGATGTGTCGATCCACAAGGTGACAACTTAGTCCTAAATGGGTTCTTCTTGGTCACCTCTGTGACCGACGCCCTCCTTCCCACATTATTCATTTTGGTCAGCCATTCCTAGCGGCTCCATTTCACAGGGCTGTTTGGGTCATTCAATGTCTCCCTACGCCAGATTTTTGGCACAATCTGGTATTGGAGGTCCAAAGAAAAAAAAACTTTTAACTTCTTTGATTGGTTTGCTCTCTGCTTTCCTTCACCAACTGTGACCTGAGGGACAGTTGAGCTCCACTTCAATCCTCAGTGGAAATCAGAAGCACCTGAGCTCAGTTTTACATGCCTCAAAGTGGATGATTTTTTTAAAATGTTATTAGTAAATTTACTAATGGTTGAAAGCATGTTTTCACAGAATATTTTTGCTTAAACCTTTAAATGTTTTTTTTGGAATAGGTCAGTAACACATTGTGTAAGAAGTGAAGGGGTGTGAAAACTTTCCCAGGACACTATAGTAGTTCAAATCTTGATCTCCATGCGTCACGCTTCTGAACTCTACAAATCACTAAATCATGAATGAAACAAACCTGGAGAACCGACATTTGCTTCAAGAGCTTTTTCTTTCAGACAACGAATTATCTCCATTCTCTGACAGAGAACAAGTCCACATTTTCATCATCCTCCACCCTGCCCATTATTTTTCAGACTTTATATTTCTGTCCTGTGCTTTTCTTCTCAGTTCAAAGAGGGGGGAAAAAAATGCACACCGCAAAAACAACATTTCACCATTTCCTTTATCAAAAAGTCCAACGCTTATAGGAGATCGTAGAAATAATCCAGTCCTTGTCCCATTTCCCATAAAGAAATTCCTGTTCCCAGTTCGGCAGCCAAAGAAATCCTCATGTGGATTGACTGCAAAAAAAGAAATAAATATATTTGACATTTCTTTACTGTTGCAAAAAATATAATTCAAACTAATTTGCAGTAAAAGAAAAAAAAAGGTTTACCTTGAGTGAAGGATAGTATACCACATGCTTTACAGCAGTGCTTCTGGGGAGAAGGGAAGAGCATTTATTTAGAAAAGCCCATCAAAAGTTGGACTTTTCCTAGCAACTTTTTTCTGCTTTGTTAAAAGCGGTACCTTTTGTAACTGAAGTAATGCTCTGCAGAGTATTCATCCCAGAGAATCTTTGGTCTGTGTTCTCGCAAGATCTCAATGTACCTACAGAGAACAGCAGGGAAATAAAGTGTTAGCACTCTGCAAAGTTTTCTTCATACTCACGCTGCATTAGATTGGTCGCGGAAGTACGAACGTTGATCTGCGAATCATTTTAAAGTTGAGTTGAGAGCGATCTGGTGTCACGGCTTACAAATAGTTTATGATCAGACTGCTTAATATTAGCAATACAAATGGGCAAAAAACATACAGTGGATATAAAATAAATAAAAAATAAAGTGTGCGCACCTCTTAAAATGTCACTAAGACCATAAGAAATAATCCTAGAACTTTTTACACCGTTAATGTAAAATGTATCCTGTGTTATTCAGCTGAATAAACAATTAAAATCTGTTAGGAGGAAAAGGCTGTAATAGGCTTGTCATTCTAACACCCTAAAATAATTTGAAGCACTTTATTCAGCTCTACCATAGTCATCTTGAGTTCAGAGCTACAATTAATTAAATAGCTGATGTATATTTTCTCCATAACTGAGGATCAGTAGGTCAGTACAGGTTGTTTTCTACATGTGACTACAATCCCTGGTTCTTTACATTTTCAGGGCAATTAATATATCAAAGAAGGAGCAACATTGAAAGAAGCCTTTCCTTTCAAAGAAAACATCCAGGCCTTTTTAAACTCTTAAAAACAGACAAATATGCGGCACAATTTGAAATAATCTGATATTATCTAGCATTAATTCCAAAAACAGGTTTGGCACAAAAATAACAAACTGACCACAGATATATATGGTCGTTGCTGTATTATGCTCTGGAGTTACTTTTCTTCAATGGAGCTAAACCTTATTTCAAGATGGATGAATTCATGAAGAGATCTTAAAAAAAAAACAAAAAAAAAAAAAAAAAAAAAAAAAAAAAAAAAAAAAAAAAAACACTCAGCTTTGACTGAAAACCATAAAAGCTGCTTGTAAACTGAGAGGGGATTATGTTTTTTAAGCACCGTTTTAAGTCTGAACATGAATAGACTGCATGAAGAGGGCTGTGGACAAGTAATGTCCTCCAGATCTCATAGATTTGGGGATTTTTTGCCAGGTAGTGTGACCAAATGTTGTCAAGTGATTATTTGAAGAGCTGAATGACGCCTGCCAATAAAGACTCTATGCAAACCGGCAACCCTCCAGTCACAGGATGAACCCCCCTAGCTCTTTGCTCCACAGTCGCCCTATATTCATTTAACATTATGCTCACTTATGCCACCAGGTTTGGTACATTTTTCCCCCCCATAGTTATATTTTTCCATTAACAGTTTTACTTTTCAGTAAATTTACACAGGATGGTAAAAAAGGTAGAAAAGGTTATGAAATGGTTCATAAAACCTGCCATTCTAACAGGGGCGTGTAAACTTTATCTGTATTGCACTTCTCGTGTTCACAAGTACAATCTGCACAGACCCTGTATCCACGACTGGTTTAACCATCCGAAGAAGTTATTTGTCTTTAGTACATTATACTGGTTTTGTTTAATAGTCTCCTCCCAATATTTGCTTTTCCCCAAATCTAAGCAAGCTCAAAGTTAACAACACACTTGGGGTTGGGCCTTATTGAAGTCACTGGGCACTAAAATCTTTTGAAAAATGTTTTATTTTAGATCTGCCACTTTGTTTTCTGTCAGGATTTTGGTTCCTGAAGCACAGATCCCATCCCCCGCCCATGCCTTGTGAATTTTCTGCTAGTTTCTCAATGGGCCTTACTACCCGGGCCTCTCAACGCTGCGGCCGTCGCATTCGCACATTTTTCCTTCCACTCAACAACGCGGGGATTACAGCAAACCTCTTACCTCTTTAGCAATTACGTTTTGCAGTTTACTCTCACTGTGGAGGGGTCTTGATGACCCTTTACTGGACAAGTATTAAGTGCATATACTATACATGGCTCTCCACCCCATTGCCCAGACATTTATGTTTCCATTAGCTGTATTCCATCATTAATTTTAAGAGACGTAAAAGCCTACAAAGTGAGTAATGACGCTAAAATCCATCTAAAAAGCGTAACATCCCTCATGCTATGTGTTAACTTTAGTGAGGGAGATGCAAAAGAAGAAGCATTAGGGATTTGGAAACAAGTCATTTCTCTGGTTTTGCAGCATCGGGTAAACTCTGAAGGAATTCTCTAGGACTGGAACCAGCTAATTTAACAAGTACAGCCATCCACCTCTGCGTCGAGCTCACCTCCCACCCAGGACCGGCTCTGTCCCGTGGCTCGAGAAGTCAAGGCCGTACAGATTGACTCCAAGCAGGATCTTTTGTCTCCACTGAGTGTTCGGTGCCAGCTGCAGAACACAGTCTTTGACCCAGGGCAGGGGCGAGCTTGGGCCCGATCTGTTGGAATAATAATAATAATAATAATAATAATAATAATAATAATAATAAGTAATTTCATAAAAGAAAAAGGTTAATTTTCTTGATGTTCTCTGTCACATTTAAGAAAAACCCTCTCATCCATGACCTCACCTGGGTCCACTGGTGTAGTCGTAAGTCATGAGGCTGAATCCGTCAACCACCGGGGCCAACTCCTCAAACTCCTCCCTGCCAAACATCCCTGGCTGCCCTGTACTGATAATTACAGGAAAAACAGTTTTTTTTTCTTCTTTAGCATGAAACATTTCAAGGTTTTATTTGTTGTTTTGCATGAAAATAGTTGTTGGATATAGAGAATGATATTCACCTTGTCACAGCTGGGGGAATAACTAGTACGCAGTCTAACTTTTTAGCTTTTAAAGTCTCACATATGTGTTTCACCAAGTGAACAAGCTCCCTGTTAAGAAAGGAGATTAAAAGAAATGTTTGATTTTTTTATTAACCCCAAAGCCAAAACGTATTCTCAAGAGAATAACTCACTTTCTTTTGTTTCCGCCCAACTGACTCCAAAGCTCCAGGGTAAATCCGTTGAATCCTTCAGTCTGAAAGGCCACAAAGTTCCCATCAGACTGACGGGCGTCGGGCGAACGTGACAACGTTTCATGGGAGTTAAAGGAAAACCTCATCCACTTATTACCTTTGCAACATCCACCAGTTCACCTGACAGCTCCTCGATTTCATCTTCACTCCCGAACACGCTCACGTAATCCTGGTAGGACCAGCCGTCAAATAGCACTCGGGGCACTGGGAATAAAACGCAGTGGAAACAATGATGCAAACCTCTGATCTACATCCACAGCAACAGATCACAGCAGGGATGACGTCTACTCACCCATCCTGACCTTTTTGTTTGACTTGCGTACAGCTTTGACCCAGCCTAGGGAGAGAAAAAATGGGTTATTTTGCTGTAAGCAACTCAGAGGTTTCAGCTTTGAGCGTGTCAACGAGGCGGATTATCTACCAGCGTCGTGGTCGTGGAGTCCCGTAACGTCAAACGTGCCAGGAGCTCGTCGGCGGAGCTGAAGCCAAACCGGAGACACCGACGACAGCTTGGGGCCAAACTGCTTGGCAATATCGTAGCCGTGGGGATTCCACTGCAGGGTAGAGACGTCAAGAGAAGACAGGTCAGATGAAAAGGAATAAGGGGGGGGGGGGGGGGGGGGGAGTTTGATTACTTTCATGTCAACATGCCTTATTAGTATCTGTTTATATAAAATAAATGTTTTTTCCCCCTTTGTTGATTAGTAAGGTTTACAGAAATTTTCCATCTCCCAATTTATTGACAATAATGGTGGCCAAAATCTTTGGGATGGAAAAATCTTGGGTTTTTTTTTGTTTATTTTTATTTTATTATACAAACTTTACTGCTTTATTGTTAGATTTTTTTTTTGTGACAACAGATTTTCCTCCGGTGAAGTTCAGTTATAAATATTTAATGTGTCATAAAGGCTTCTCTTAAAAATCTAAGTTAATGCAAAGCATCTGTTTTGTTGCATTAACTTTTCCTTTTTAAATGTATTTATTTATTTATTTTACATTTTTCTGGGCGTCTGGAAATCACTTTCAGGGCTAAATCCCTGCTAAAGGTGACCCAGTCTTGTTTTTTTTTTTAGGGTTCATTTGCTAGAGAACAAACCACAGGTTCTAATCAGGAGTAAGATCCGGGGAGTTTCCTGAAGATCAACCAAAAGCTCCAATGTTTTGGTTCCTGAGCCATTGAGAAATCTCTGTCTTACAATGCCCGTCCCAAGGTAACCTCTCAATTTTAACAAAGCAAACAGTTAAGACCTTTAGTGGATAATTACAGCATTGATGATTAATGTCTTCATTGAGAGAAAAGGAGGAGCCAAAGTCAAATTCCTTGTTTGTGTGCACAAACTAGGCAAATAAAGCTTATTCTAATTATGTTTCATCAGAGATTGGGAATGTATAGCAACCGCGTAGCCCTTAAAAAAAAAAAAAAAAAAAAAAAGATAGGGGAAAGAAAAAGCTTACATTTTCTAGCATGCATAAAGATTAGCCCCTGTAACAACAGAAGAAAGTTTTGAGGTCTGATGAGTCCATATTTACATTGCAGCAGAGTAATGGGTGAATCACGACAAGAAGGAAGGCGCATAAAGTCATGCACAGCATTCTTCATCACTGAAATGTGAAATGTTTGATCATTGAACAGAGTTTTTCTTGCAGGATGTTCATCACTCTTTTTAAAAGACATAATGAGTGAGTCCACTCCTTTAGATGGACTCAGTATAATTTATTGACAAAAAAAAAAAAACACAGGAATCATGGTAGGTTTCACATCTTCTCTCTCATCCTTTGCGGTCCAATTCTGGTAACTTGCTGTTGAATGTTAGTTTATAATAGCTGTTTTTTTTTTTTATTGACAACAAGTGGATTCTTTGCAGCTCTTCCTGACCCCAGACTGTTGTAAAGAATTAGCCACCCTCCCAGTCCTTTACTCTGGAGATGCGCTCTTCTTTTATTAATGACTTCTTAAGAAAGGAAAGACTCTTGAGGCAAAAACTATACTTTAACACTTTTAACCTAAACAAGCCAGAGAAACGGTACAGCTTCAGTACTGGACTCTCATATTGATCTCGATGCGGGAAAAAAGGTAAAATGAGGAGGTGACAGCTCTGAATGATCATTTACGTCAGCATTATATAGAAACGAGAATATACACTGCCATGCAAGGGAGTGTACCCATATGACATCAGTGTTCCTCGCATGGCATTGATGGAGAACGCCTCACCACATTCTGAACATGACCAAGCTGACCCATTTTCATTAATCCGTCAATTTTGTCCAATCTAAGTATGTCAGTCTCTGACGTCCACAAGTGTCAGTGAGTTATCTGTTATTTTCCCAGTGACTGCTTTCTGCAGCTCCAGCGTCTGTATTCTCATACTCTCCAACACTGCTGACACTGGTCTGCGCCTCAATGAATGACTAAAATGTGCAACCCCTCCAGGAACCTCTCTTCTTTACGTACTTCACGATTTGCTAAACTGTTTCTTCTTGCAATCACTTTGCCCGTGAATCCCTTGTTTAAATCCATGGTAATGATGGCAGCACGTGTTTCTTTGGTCAACAAATGTAAAATCATTTTGAGCAGCATTACTTTTTTTTTTTTAAAAAGGAGCTGTTCTGCTCTTCTAATCCACTCAGAATAACAGGATGATATCAACTGATGTGTCCTGTTAAATCAAGCCCTGCCAGGATCATTGAAATGACGGTAGAGAAAAAAAAAAAAAAAAAAGAGCACATATGATCAAGTTATTTTTCATTAACTTTGCCATTAAATACATTTCATCAAATAAGTCCTAAAACAAAAACTAATTTAATAAACTGTCTCAATAAAAACAAGTTGATGAAAACAAGATTTCAAAACATCTGGCTTCCCCTGTACCCATGCCAGCCTTTTTTATTTCCAGACATCTCCTTGTTAAAACACTATAAAGAACCTGAATTACCTTGATTGACTTTTGCACTATAATTCTTAGCAATAATTTGAGAGATGCTAATAATACCAAGTCAGAGTCAATTTGTCAAGATTGCATGAGTGGTCAACAACCTGATTCCTTCATGGCCGCAGTAACAAAGAAGAAAATGTTTGAACGCTAAGCAGAGAGACCTGTGGTTTAAATACAGACTTACAGGCGTGATGTATCCCAGCACTGGTCCTTCAAATGTCTTCTTGACGTGAGCACAGTATCTCTTTTCTTCCTTCACTATGTCCTTCCACTGCACATCTGCCACAACAAGGCCTCTGTCCAGCACAGACAATTCAGCTGGAGAGCTCTAAAAAAATGGAAGAAAGAAAGCAACACGTCTCGGCTTTGTGCAAAAGCTTTAAGTATTTGCACTTGCACAGATAAAAAAAACAAAAGGGAGGAGTCCAAATAATTCACAGGTAGAGACTAGCTGCCACCTTACCTGAGCTTCAACTGTCTGCACCTTCCTTGCATCCGTTTTAGAGAGAGTGGCACCGGCCAGCCAGCATAAAGAGCTGGCATAGAGCAGAAATGGCAACGAAGACTTCATTTTTAATATATATAAAAAAAAGATTCAGGCAATAACTATCTGACTCGGCTTTGTCAGTGCAAGTGCAAGTGCAAGTGCTTCCCTACTTCCTTCCTTCCTATCTGCCACAGATGGAGCAGATTATAAACCAGCATGTCCTGTGACGTCACGCGAGACAGCTACCGCGAACGCTGCGGTCAAACACCACCCTATGAAGAAAAAGAACAATAAACACGAATATATGACTTAAAATAGACTGTCGCTGAGTGAAAACTTAGCTCAACGTGTTATACGAGCGTCACCGCGGTAAGGAAACTTCCGCGTTGGGCGCTTTTCAAAATAAAGGGTCTGAGCAAGCGCAAGAAAAAAAAAAAAAAGATGTCTCCCCACTCCCAGCCGGTAGGTGGCGGTGTGACGGGTTCAGAGCCGGATGACATATATGAGGGAAGCGGTGTGCTGCTGTAAACAGACCCAGGGATATAAATGGTGCAATGCAACAGAAGACGTTTGACGGATGTTTAAACAGTTATCATCGTTGTCACCAAACTAAACCAATAAGTGAGTTATGTTTTCCAAAATATCTAGCTAAATGTCGCCGTGTCAACATTAACCATTCTCCTGTCAGCTTTGATGAGCTTCAACAGCCCAAGGTCTGGAAATCTGATCATTCAAAAGTATGAATCGTTTGATATTTATTAACTGATAAAATGAAGTAGGATGAATCAGTTGTTTATGCAAGCTGGTTTTCCTTTTTTTTTCTTTTTTTTTCTTTCTTTTTTTTTTCTATTATAGATCTACTGAGCAATGGCAGTGGAGAAGTTTGTGTCCAAGACTCTGGAGCTTCTACAGCAGGAGCGGGAGGCTGAAATAGAGGAAACCAAGTATGAAATGTTCCCTTGTTTCTAATAATTATTAACAAAAACAGCAATATATAATCTCGAGGGGGAGGTAAAGCCCACAGGAGAGTCTATAAACACTCAGTCATTTAGGGAAAACAGCCTTGAACCTGGAATCGTCTTCAACAGGAACTGAAACTATTGGATCAAATTTCTCTGGGTGATTTTATTACTTGTTTAAAAAGTCTTGCAGCAATTTCTGAAAGTTATTGCTATTTTTCTTAAATGTTTGTTATTTAGTATTTTAAATATCGCGACGCTGTATTTTAGAAAGTCTGGTATTGTTTTGTATGATTTAAACAAAAAGTTTGTCAACAAGTCTCGCTTGTAAATGAGAACTCATGTCTCAATGAGAGTGCTTGTGTATAACTCTCCTTGAAAATTTATGATTTTACATATGCACAAAATGAATCCTTTTATATTTTGAGGAATTTGCTCTACTGATCCTGATCGTACCCCCAGTCAGTACTTGGCAGAAGAGAATATTTGAGTTTCTTATAACATCTTGAGATTAATATGTAGGGTTTATTATTTTGATTAGATTCAAAAAAACCTGATGGAGACTGCACAAAAAATTTCACACAGACGTTTGCTCTTAGGGTGTAGAATTCTGTCATATCATTTTATTTTATTTTGATTTATTTATTTTTTAGATTTTTCGTGGCTCTAGTGGCTCACTTTTTATCACAATAGGCTGACAGGAAGGGGTGGAAGAGGGGGTGAGACATGCGGCAAAGGACCGCGGGTCAGAGTCGAACCCGGGTCGACCACGTCGAGGACTAAGGCCTCCGTATATGGGTCACGCTACCCACTGCGCCACCAGTGTGTCCCTGTCATATAAATTTTTTTATTTAACTGGCTATTCAGTCATCGTGATGAAAACTAAGATCACCTGACAATAGATAAACTCAACTTGGTGATGATGGCCAACTCCAGTAATGTGGGGTTTCTTACTTTTGCTGTTAGTCCAATTTTCTTTTCTTTCCAACCGCTTGATCAAATCTATATTTTCCAGGGCTGTAATTGTGCTTGTGAAGCTCTAGGTTGTGTGTTGTCATACATTATTAATCACAAAATAAAAATAAAATAAAAAATCCAAATATACAATAAATATCCCAAACCATTGTTGTAAAGTTTTAAGTCCGTATTGCTCATCTCTAATGTACAGTGTGTCCTTTTACAGGACGTTTCTCGGCCCTAACATGAGGGACAAATGTAACAAAGCCATTCAGCTTTTTTTTAAGGCACAACTTATCTTTTACTTTTGACAAACCTCTGTGGCTAAAGTGCTTAGCCTCATAAAGAAAACTGGTAGATTGACATTTTTCTTGTTGACATATATTGTCGATAAGAAATGCCATCAGCTTGAGCTAAAATTATGTCTTCAAATTAGGTTTTAAAAATATATATATGTTTTTTTTGCTACATCATAGTTGTGTTGTAAAATGAAAGACATGTTTTATCCTCAGGATATGGCAGGAGAACATTTCCTTGAAAGACCTTCAGAATAAAGGAGTCTGCCTGCTGAAGCTTCAGGTAGGAAGTCAGTCCACAGGCCTGTACGGTCGCACCGTCGTCGTGTTGGAGCCCAGAAAGCATCTTGGTTTCCTATCGCTTCCGAGCAACAGCTTTGGCCCAGGTGACAAAGAGACTTAAAGGCGTAACCGTTGCTCTTGTTTTCGGCTTTTTCTCAGTGTGAGGTTCACGTCTTTTGTTCCAGGCGATATCGTTGGCCTGTATGACCCATCCGGATGCAGCGTGTCCTCACAGATATGCACAGGGATAGTGACAAGGATCAGCCAAGCTTCTGTCAGTGTGGCCTTCGAAGACCTGAAGGATGAAGCCAGTTTTGATGCCGATGGTCTTTACAATCTCTTGAAGTTGGCCAATGATGTTACCTACAAACGGATGAAGCGGTGAGTAGCCCAAACACAAAATACCTTGGAAGGGTTTGTAATTCAGCATTGATCTGTCTTATGTCTTGTTTCTTTATCTCTACAGGGCCTTAAACACATTAAATGGATACAGAAATGGACCAGCTGCCAGTCTGATACATGTTCTCTTTGGAGATGCGCAACCATCCTCTCACTCACAGTTAAGTAAGTGAAGCCTGGCAAAAAAAAATCAAGTTCAAGGATCACAATATCCAGATTAAATGTTCGTGTATTTTCCTCTTTTGTGTTAATAGGTTCGTTGGAGTTCATTAATTCAGAACTGGACGATTCCCAGAGAGAAGCTGTATCTTTCGCTCTTTCACAGAGAGAGCTGGCTGTGATTCATGGACCTCCAGGCACAGGAAAAACTACCACAGTGGTGGAGATCATCCTGCAAGCTGTGAAACAAGGCCAGAAGGTGAAAAGAATGAATTATATAAGTATAGTAAAGAAATTGCATCTTATATCGACAGATTGATGCATTCTAAACCGGATGAGTGTTGTAACTGGGTCTTTGTGCCTGTGCAGGTCCTCTGTTGTGCCCCCTCAAATGTTGCCGTGGATAATTTAGTGGAAAGGCTTGCTCGCTGTAAAGCCAAGGTCCTGAGACTGGGTCACCCTGCCAGACTGCTTGAATCCATCCAGAAACACTCGCTGGACGCTGTCCTCGCTCATAGCGACACCGCAGACATCATCGCTGACATCCGGAAAGATATTGACAAAGCAGTGGTCGGTACTGGAGTTGGCATTCCTTCTAGGGTGGAGATTTTCTACATCCTTAAATAATCTGAGAGACTTAATTTTTTATTTTAATTTTTTTTCCAGGTAGGGATGAAGAAGAGAAGCGAAAAAGGAGAGCGAGGAAACTTCAAACGTGAACTAGGGGAGTTGAGGAAAGAGCTGAGAAACAGGGAGACAACAGCCATCGCTCAGATCCTGAAGAGTGCTGACGTCGTGCTGTCCACCAACACTGGTCAGTGGGGGGCGAAGAAGCCATCATCCTCCAGCTTCAGCAAGCAAAATAATGGAGGGAGTGTTTGTGTCCGCAGGTGCATGTGATGATGGTCCTCTGAAGTTCCTGCCGGCGGAGCATTTCGATTGGGTGGTGATCGACGAGTGCGCTCAGGCCCTGGAGAGCAGCTGCTGGATCGCTTTGCTCAAAGCACGCAAATGCATCCTGGCTGGAGACTACAAGCAGTTACCGCCAACCATCAAATCACAAAAGTAACAGCACAAGTGCTGTTTTTATTCTCATTATCTGTCAAGAGTCCGCTTATGACTTTCAAATAAGCAATAGCTGATCGTTTTAACGTACACTTACCGTCCACGTTCTTACATACACCTTTTCAGTTCCTTGTTAACACAAATATGAATAAGCCAATCATAAAGGCAGCAGCACAATGAATCTAAGCATCTAGACGTGGTGAAGATGACTTGCTGAAGTTCAAAGTGAGCATCAGAATGAGTAGGAAAGGGGATTTAAGTCACTCTGAGCATGGCATGGCGGCTGGCTCCAGACCGGCTGGTCTTACGTCAACCATCTCATGCCGGGTCTGGAGAATGGTCCGAAAAGGGAAAATACGAGCACGTGCCTTGTCGGTGTCAAAGGTTAAAGCAGAGTGGACTCATTTGTTCTAGATGACTGTTGATAGAAAGGCAACAGTAGCTTAACTTTTTTACAACAGAGATATGCAGAATAGCGTCTCTGAAAGTACAACGTGTCGAATCTTGAAGTAAATGAGCTACAGCAGCAGACGACTACACCAGGTGGTCAGCAAAAACCAAAATATACTGGGTGCCATTCCCAAGTTTTTGACAAAATTGGACAGTAACAGACTGGAAAACCATTTCTGCTGCAACATTCAGAAGCTAGGGTCAGAACAGGGAGTAAAATAACATGGCAGCTTGGATCCATCCTGCCTTGTGTAGACTGTTGAAGCTGCTGCTGGTGGTGTAATGGTGTGGACGATATTTTCTTGACCCACTTTTGGCCACTTGGTACCAACTGAGCAGCATTTCATCACCGCAGCCTACCCATGCATCGATCACCATCTCAAACTGTTTTTGTTAACATAATAAGTGAATTGTACCACAATCCCCTCCCCACAGTCACCAGATCTCAATCCAGTAGACCACCTTTTAGGTGTGGTTGAGTGGGCGATTCACAGAGAAATCTGCAGCAGCTCCGTAGAGCTATCATGTCAGTCTGGACCAAAATCTGTGCTATGAAGAGTTAAGGCAATTTCTCAAAGCAAAACGGACTAGCAAGGTGTACATAATGAAGAAGCCACTGAGTGTATTTGGGTCATAACAAGCAAAAATCAGGGTTAAATAGCATTTTTAAGTAAATTCCTCTACAAGTTTGTCAAACCATCTTGTTTCCAAAACTTGTGGCCTAGTTCCGTTTGGGTCTGTCATCACAGGGCCGCCGCCAAAGGCTTGTCTCTGAGTCTCATGGAAAGACTCATTCAGATGTACGGGGACTCAGTGGTCCGCATGTTAACGGTTCAGTACCGCATGAACAGTGCCATCATGGACTGGGCCTCCAAGGAGATGTACCATGGAAGGTTAACCGCTCACAGCTCAGTGGAAGGACATTTATTGAAGTAAGTTTCCACCAAAGCGTGGCGGATATCTCGTATCCCCAAGCCAGTAAAGGTTGACTCTTAGAACAAATGGTAAAAACTTAATATCTAACAGAGATCTGCCGGCCGTCGCCTGCGTGGAAGAGACGAGCACACCACTTCTTCTCATTGACACCGCAGGGTGTGGTCTGAGCGAAATGGAGGTTGCTGACGAGCAGTCCAAAGGCAACCAAGGTAAACTATAAGGTTGGAAATAAAAATAGAAACTTAATGGTTTTATTGCTTTTCCTGTGTAAAGTGTAACTTTTACTGTGTCTCCAGGTGAGGTCGACATTGTTGCACTGCACATAAAGAGTTTGATCGAAGCTGGAGTTAAAGCTAAAGACATAGCTGTTATTGCTCCGTATAATCTACAGGTAAGTTTTGGGTTTGAAAAAGGAGCTGCAGGGGGAACAGGTCGTTAGCTCTAAAAGGCGAAAACGGCAAAAAAGGAGAAATATGTTTTACAGTACAGAAAATGGGGTAAATAAATCATGGATGTACCTCAAATGACATTTATATATTGACAAAGAAGGACTGGTATTCTTTGTTTTTCAAAATGAATTTATCACAGCAGAAAAGGGTTCAGCTAAATACACATATTGACGGTAGAACCAAATAAATGAAAGGTCTATCCATTGTCATTTATTGTCTTCATCCTGGGATGGGAGGAAAGGTCTGATGATGGTAAAAGTATCAGTAAAAGCCATGGCGATGGACAAACGGAGGGATGGATGCTAGGAATATTTAAAATCTAAATATTATTACCATGTGAAATATTTGTTAACCTGTTAGCTAATTTCATATTGCAGCTGAGGGTTTTTTTTACATTTGAGTTTGAAATGTGCAAATAATAATAATGTGTAATAAATAAGAAACTAGACAGTCAGCAAAAAACTGCATTGTATGAATTTATTAACACTTAAATAGTAGTATAGCAGTAGAAACCGTTTTTACTTTATATAATCACCCTTGATCTGATTTGTTATATAGTATAATAATGTTACATTTTATATGACGCATCATAATATAACCTATTAATAATATATAAAATACCTGTCATTAAAAGTCTACGTGCAAACACTTTTTTAAGTGGCTGAATTTGGTTTTTTTTTATTTACAAAGGTTGATCTTCTGCGCCAGAAACTTTCTGGACGGCACCCAGAGCTGGAAATAAAGTCTGTGGACGGATTTCAGGGCAGAGAGAAAGAAGCTGTTGTACTGTCGTTGGTTCGCTCCAACAGAAAAGGTTGCTTCCAAAAACTGTATTTATTTCAGCTGAATTTTGTAAAAAATTATCGCCATCAGCTATTCTGAATTGTTTCCAAACTCATTTATTTCTTCTTCAGGCGAAGTGGGTTTTCTCGCAGAGGACAGGCGGATAAATGTCGCCGTGACGCGCGCCAGACGCCACATCGCCGTTGTGTGTGACGCGCAGACGGTCGGGAATCATGCCTTCCTCAAGTCTCTGCTCGATCACATGACCGAGTTCGGCGAGGTCAGAACTGCGTTTGAGTACCTGCAGGACATTGTGCCGCAGAACTACACCCGCGACCCTAAAGACGCAAAGACCGCCGCCTCCTCCACATCTGGCAAACAGAAGAGCACAGCTTCAGTCAAAGCCAAGGAAGGCCCGAAAACGACCAGCAGCACCAAGGACAACACGGCTGGTCCACAGAATCACACAAAGTCCCACACATCAGCAGAGAAAGACCAAAAACAGAACAAGAGCCGATCCGCTGAGATCAGAGCGCAGGTGGAGACTTTTATGAAAGATGAAAACATGAAGACTTTCCAGTTTCCGTCGTCGTTAAGCTCCCACGATCGCCTGCTGGTCCACCAGATCGCCGAGGAGCTGGGCCTCGTTCACGAGAGCAGAGGACAGGGCAGCGACAGGTGCATCGCGGTCTCCATGCCGGTGAGACCCAAACCCGCCGAGGAGGCGGCGCAGGAGGAAACCCAGCAGGAAGAGACCGCTCCCGCTCCACAGAGAGAGCCATCGCCGCAGCCTGTATTAGATCTGAAGACGTTACATCTGGAGAGGATGAAGAGGGAGCAGCAGAAAAGGGAAGAAATGGTCCGACAAAAAAAGCAACAGAACAACAGTGCTGCTGCTCAGGGAACAAAAAAGTCTAAAGGTTTGTCTCAAAAACACCTGAATGGGTTTAACTCACATCTGCTCGCAGGATAAGTCTGCACTGTTTCCTCTCAGGAAAGAGCAAAACCAAGGCAGGCGCCTGCGACATCGCCGCCGCTGCCGCGCCGGAGGACGACTTCGATGCCCTCATCGGCGCCGTTGTGAAGGCGGAGAGCGTTTGCAGTTTTGTCAAGTGTAAAGCATCCGTGTTGACACTCGGCCAGCTTTGCTTGTTCTGCAACAGGCAGTACTGCCTCAGTCATCACATACCAGAGGTGAGGAGCACTCTGCGTGTTTTCTGACAACTCCCTGTCTCGGCTCTTGTACTGCAGCTCCATCTTAGTACAATAAAATATCATAAAAAGTGAAATTATTTCAGACATTCAGTTCAGTTCATACATTTTAAGCATTAACTCCGGTTTGAATTGATATTATTATGATTTACGGCTCATGAAAACGGGATTTCTTAGTAAAGAATTTTACAGTATGGATATTTCATGACCTGCTGACTTGACTGTTGTCCGGCTGTCAAGCCACTGACGACCTCCAGAAGGAGGGTAAGCGTCCGGAGTTCATAGATGAAGAAGCTGGCAGTTCAGAGGGTGCTATATGCAATGCACTATAATGGAAAGTTGAGTGGAAGGAAAACAAGGAGTAGAAGAAGCAGCACAAGCAACCAGTAACCACAGCTTTACAATAAAGTCTATTTAAGAGCTTGGCAGAAGCACAAGTCTCAGACGGTAGCTGTAGTCGGCACAAACAGATGCATCCAGGAAATGGGTCACAACCCTCACAAACCTTGTGTTAAGCTAAGCCACCCCTGAACCACAGACGATGCCATAAGCCTCATTCCTGACTATACAGCAGCCCATAAATAATTCTCTGGGCTTATTTAAAGAAGAAGAGGAGAGACACCCGCGCCGACCATACAGATGAGCTGAAGGCCATTATTAAAGCAACCTCAGCAGACCCACGGGCTGATCTCCTCAGAGCCCTGACTGAGAATTTAAAGCATCTACTGTATAGTACAACAACATACTTTTAAGTGGCAAGAAATGTTGGTATTAAAAATCATTTTGTAATTATCTTATATAATATATAATTTGAGGAACTGGATTTTAGGTTTTTATTAACTGTAGGCCAAAATTAACCGAAATAGATGCTTACACTGCAAAAACAGAACAAAAAGTAAGTTAAAATCTTCTTGAAATGAGTGTATTTGTACTTTATTTGAGCATGTAAATAAATTAATCTGCCAATGGAATAAGATTTTTGCACTTAAAATAGGAAGAACTCATCTCCATCAACGTATTTCAAGTGCATTATATCTAATTATCTTATTTTAGGGGTAAAATTACTCTTTCCATTGGCAGATAATCTTATTTACCTGCTCAAATCAAGTACAAATGTACTCATTTTAAGAAAATTTTACTTATTTTTAGTGCTGTTTTTGCAGTGTAAATCATTGCATGTAAAGGCAATATAGTATCAAAGTAATTTGAAAGTTTCACCTTTTGAATTGTATTCTGGAAATAAAAAAAACATGTCGGCGATGTTGAAATTTATCGTCTCACTTTGATGTTTTAGGTTCACGGCTGTGGAGAAAAGGCGAAGTCTCACGCTCGGATGAGAATAAGCAAAGAGGGGGTTCTTTACGCTGGGAGTGGGAAGAAAGACAAGTCCTTGGACCCTAACAAGAAAGCGTATCTGCAAAGAAAACTGGACTCTAAGCTGAAAGATATGGCCTCGCAACGGAAACCAAAGAACAACGAGAAGGACTCTTAATGTCATAAAATCAACTTTGTAGTTTATTGAATGTGAAGACTTTCTTCGGATTAAATAAAACAGCTCAAATATTTAACCCAAAATACTCCAAACGACCTTCATTTGATACGAACCGATTCCCAGTTTAAAGTCTGTGCCAAAACAATCCCAGTTCAGGACCTAAACACTGCATGGTGTCCACTTTCTAAGCCTAATCTGCAACCACTTTCAATATCACAGGGCAGACCGTGAGCGGGCTCGAGTTTTTCCAGTCCTCGCACAATCCAACAGAGAAGTAGGGAAAGAGCCTCTCTGTGAATTTCTCCTTGAACGTGTGTATCACTGCTGAGTCGGCAGCGTTGATGAAGAACACCTTTCCTCTCTCGTAGTCCAGCTGCACAGTGATCCTCGCGGGGACCTGCTTCATCGAGATCCTGGTGCGAGGCGACGTCTGAGCCCAGAGCGATTCGTTGCTGCACTTGCCAATCACCCAGTAACCGTCTTCGGGGCTCAGGAAGGCGGTGCTTTTCCTCTTGATGGACTCACGGGCCACCCCGATGTACCATTCCTTGCCGTGGCCCACGTCTACGGTCCAGCTGTGCTTCCCAGACGTAAAACCGGTGGCTCCGAGCACACACATGCGGCTGGTGCAGCGTTCGGGGTTGTCGGGAAGAACCAGCTTGTTGTTGTACTGCACCCTGGTCAGCTCTTGGGACAGCTTCAGGTTCGAATGGGCCGTGTTCGGGTCCAGAACGACCGAAGCTGCAAAACGTTAAAAAGTTCGGTTAGTCGGTGGCGTTTTGTACGCCTCGCGGTAAACGTGCGGTCGGGCCTCCAGTTCACCCACCGTATTTAACGGTTGCTAGCAGCTTCTTGCAAACTTCAAATTTGAGGATTCCCAGATGCTTGGCAGAATTAAGCAGAATGTCTCTGAGGGTCTCAGGATCCTGGATGTTGCCTCTGATGCTGAAACAGGTTAAAATCATTCCAACGTTACTTTACAAGAACAGTTACCGCCTTGTTTAAACAGATT
Source organism: Fundulus heteroclitus (assembly GCF_011125445.2). Taxonomy (NCBI): domain Eukaryota; kingdom Metazoa; phylum Chordata; class Actinopteri; order Cyprinodontiformes; family Fundulidae; genus Fundulus; species Fundulus heteroclitus. The sequence goes on from NC_046362.1 coordinate 15,355,331, forward strand.
AGGGGCTGTTCATACCTTTGCTTTGTTTGCTTGTATTCCTAAAATAGAATAAAAACAAAACACATTTGAGACACATCATTTCTCATAAGCAAAAAGAAAACACGCATTCTGGATGCACAATTATTAGAGAAGTATGCAAAGAGTAGCCATGCATGCAAACATAAATTGGGCTTCGGCTGATGGGTGTGCTATACATGGCAATATAAAAGTTGTAACGCTGGAAAAGAACAGATATAAAGGCTCTTAAGTGACGCACAGTTTGGATCAGCATGAACATGACTTTACTCTCTAACCATTGGATGATTTGCATAAGGAGTTGCCGAATCTGAGGTTTTCCTTTTGCAGGGCTACACCATGAGCTTAATGCGTCCGCCGTGCCAGCAGCATTTCTAAAAATTCCCCTGTCAGCGTTACAAATACAGCGGCAGTGACACTGTATTTTGTACAATAAATATTAGGTTGGGTAGCATTCAGTATCAATTTACTTTAAAGCAAAAATATTTTATCTCCAGAGCAATTTGCAAACAATTTGACTCCCTTTGAACTTTTTTAACTTGTCAAATTACCAGCAAAAAGAAGTGTGTAACTGTAAATTACAGGGGAAGCAATGCATAGTTTTCTAATTGTTTTACAAAAGCTGAATCGTTTCCTGTTTTAATCTGACACCTCTAAGCAGATCGGATGACAATCCTCAGGTTGCTTACGAGCAACAAAAAATCCAATTTAATGTGGAAAAAAAAGACTCAATGTGTAATGTTTTCTTGGAAAAACTAAATAGTCGTTAGTTTTGAAATAAAGAAGCGAGTCGTTTTTCTGTTTTCTTGGTCTGTAATATATTTGTGTCTGTTCTCAGCAGCAAAAACAGGACGTGGGTCACCCTTTCTGTGACAGCGGCAGCTGTAATTAGGAGTTAGCTAAGTGGACGCGGTGCGCTCAATCTGCTTTTGAGGAAGAGCCGCTGGGTGTTGACGGTCCTGTTTACGAAGAAATTCACGCTGGAGTTAACAAAATACTTTGTGTCGTACCTAATATTTCTACTCTTTAAAGTATCAATAAAAATCTCACACTAAATAATTTTTTACTGCATCAGTTTCCTGTGCTGGTTGCCCAAATTTGAACCATTCTCAAACTTAATTTCCTAAATCCTTGGTGCCCGTCCCGTTTCTCTCTCTGCCTCATTATTGCCAATAAAGACCACCAAGGCCACAAAATCTTTAAGATGATGACAGCAACGCTTGCAGCGGTAATGTGACATAACTAAAAAGGTTAAAGGGGCAAGAATAGCAGGACACTGGATGTTTATATATATAAAACTGAGAAGGTTCCGTTTCCCTGAGTAATTTCTAACAATTTTTAGCAATCATGATTTCCTACATTTTATCACATTACAACCACAAAAAGAAATGTGTTTTGTTGGAATCTTGTGTGAAAGACCAACACACGGTGGAAAATTATATAACCATATATTTTTTTTTTTTTTTTTTTTTTTTACAAATAAAAAAAACTATTTTTCTCTGAGTAGAACCAATTGCCTTCAAATGTTGCCTGATGATTGCTAATGACTGAACAGAGCCCATCTGTGTGTAATCTAATCTCAGTACAAATACAGCTGCTCTGTGACGGCCTCAGAGGTTGGTTGAGAGAATAATGGGGAGCGAACAGCATCGTGAAGTCCAAGCAACACACCAGACAGGTCCGGGATAAAGTGGTGGGGAGTTTTAAAGCAGGCTTAAGCTATAAAAAATATTCCTCGCTTTGAACATCTCACAGAGCACTGTTCAATCCAACATCTGGAAATGGAAAGATTATGGCACAACTGTAAACTTACAGTTTACACAAGGAGAGCACTGATCAGATATGCAGCCAACAGGCCCATGGTGACTCTAGACGAGCTGCAGAGATCCACATCTGGGGGTGGGGGGGGGGGGGGAGATCTGTCCTCAGGACAACTATTAGTCGTGCACAAATGTGTTTTTTATGGAAGAATGGCAGGAAGAAAACCATTGTTTAAAGAAAACCATAAGAGTCTAGGATGTCATTCTAGATAGCACTCTGTCATTTCAGTCCCACATTGATAATATCACTCGGTCAGCATACTTTCATTCACGTAAAATCTCTCGCTTATGTCCAACTCTCTCTGCTAACAGTGCTGAAATTCTGGTTCACACCCTGGTTACCTCCTGCAACTCTCTCCTCTACGGGCTACCTGACAAATCCAGTCATAAATTACAACTACTCCAAAATTCTGCTGCCCTTATCGTTACCAGAAGCCCCTTTATCAGTCCCACAACACCTGTCCTGCAGCAACTTCAATGGCTTCCCTTTAAATATCACATAATTTATTTAATTGTCCTTACATTGAAAGCTATCAATAGTCTTGCCCCAGAGTATCTCACTGAGCTCCTTAATATCAGGATACCTTCTCACTCTCTCAGGTCCTCTTTTTCCATTCAGCTCATCCTTCCACATGCTCGTCTGGCTAACCTGGGGAATTCAGCCCCATATCTTTGGACCTCTCTGCCCCACTACATTCAACACTCCACGTCCATAACCACTTTTAAAACTCACTTAAAAACGTATCTTTTTAGACAGCCATACTCTTTATAATTTTTAAATTTCATTTTATTGTAAGGATCCCATCCTTTCTCCTGTTCTTTTTTATTTTATTCCTGCTCTTTGTTGATTCAATGTTTATTAAAATTGAGTTTTTTATTCTTGATTCTGTAAGGTGACCTTGAGTCACCTATAAATAAAATGCATTATTATTATTATTATTATTATTATTATTATAAGAAGTCCTGTTTACAGTTTGCCAGAAGCCATGTTGGAGACACAGCAAACTTTTTGTCCAAAACACTAAACGATATGTGTGGTTGGAGAACTAACTAACTCTGCACATCACTCTGAACACACTATCCTCAGTGTCAAATATGATGGTGGCAACATCATGCTGTGGGGGTGCTTCTCTTCAGCAGGAACAGGAACGATAAAGTATTGACTCAGGGAGGCTGAATACTTTTGCTCAATGCCCATTTCAGTTTTTTATTTATAAAAAAAAAAAAAGAAATCATTATTTTCTTTCTACTTCACAATTTTATATCTTTTTTTGTTGGTCGGTCACATAAGATTCTAATAAAATATCGTATTTGCTGTATGTTTGTGGTTGTAATGTGACAATATATGGAAAAGTTCAAGAGTATGAATACTTTTGCAACCCACTGTATTTAAGTAACTAGTGTCATTTCCTTGCAGCATCTTCTTGCTCGGCCAATTGCCATTTAGTTGATGTATAAAATGTAAATCTTCTAAACGAAGAGAGCGTTTTTATGTACACAATAAGCAACTGTGGAATCGGAATGTGAACAGAAATCAACCTCAACCATTTTAGTAAAGAAACGAGCCCAAAACCAATAAAATGTACCTGTAAAAATGGCAGATCCTTTGCTCTGAGCACCATGTCTATTTTGCTGATTGCGGAGTTCAGATCATTTATCTCCTCTTCTATATGTTTGATTTTTGTACTCATGACCTGGATTTTTATCTCTTCTTCCTGTTTGAGCAGCCTCAGCCTCTTGTCCTCTTCATCCTTGAGGAACTGGTGAAGCAGCAGGAACTCCTCTTTGATCGCCTTCTGGATTTGTTGACCTTGAGTCTGTAATGTTAGAGCAGGCTGGTTATTCTGCTTGTTATTTACTGGAAAGGAATTTTCTTTCATCCCTCCGGGACAAAGGTAGCTTATAAATTCAACATCAAGATTAAAATAGCAGAGTTGGTAAAAATAAACAGGCGAAGGGAGGGGGGGTCTGATAAGCTTTTACCTTTATATAGGTTTTTGTTTCCTCCCATTGATGTTTAGTTTTACTCATTGTTCTCACTTTTTTTCTTAAGGTCTCAAGAGTGGCAGAAAATTCACCCTGTAATGAGAACATGATAGAAAACTCTGTAAAAACATTAATTTGTTATGTTTTCAAAAGTCCATGTTCTCGTAGTGAACTAAGAGAACATGGACGTTGTTGTTGCTTTCTGATATTTTACAGACTCAGAAACAAATGTGAAAAATATATACTTATCTTTCTTATCATGATATTAACTTTCAATTCTTACCGTACCTTTTTCTGTTGAGCTGCTTCCTCCACCGGGCAGCACTTGTGCACCTTGTGGTCCTTTGATATTTGGCAGACGAGACAGATGGGCACCTCGTCGTTGTTGCAAAAAACCTTCAGCTTCTCGTTGTGAAGCGGACAGCTTTCCTGCGCCATGGCCCTCCTGTTTTGAAACTGATCGGCGGCTAACTTTAGATCCAGGTTGATGGGAGGCATCCTAGTGGAGGACTCAGAGCCGCACACGGGGCATTCTCGGCACTTTTTCCACTCCCAGAAGTTGTGCAGGCAAAGTTTGCAAATGTTGTGTCCACATCCTAAAACGACGGGTAACGTATAAATGTTGAAGCACTGGGGACAAGATATCTCCTCCTCAGAGACAGATTTCCCTGTCGATGACATGTCGCCGTCCGCCTACGGATTGATTGAAGGAAACATCCTTGTTTCTCGGAGAAGGTGCAGTTTCGCGCAGCATGAGCCGATTCCAGCAAATGCTGCCCAGCTAGTCGAGCAGGTTAAAAAAAAAAAAAATCCCGGCATGTTCAAGTTCCCACGTAATGAGGACTTATTCAAGACTTTCCTGTACAGCCTGGCGTGGGGGAGTGAGGAGAGGTTAGAAGAAAAACACGCTCACTGTAACGGCCCTTTATTTTCAAAAATGAAACACTTCCTTACGAGAAACAGTAACATAGCTTGACTGAATATTCCAACTATGCACTTGATTCCCTAAAACTCATTATGACTGGAAAAATCTAAGAGAAAAAAAAAAAAAAAGAAGTTGTGGCATGACCGCTCTTGTTTTCAAGACTGGAGGCAAACACAGAGGTAGTTTATACAGGAAAATCTCTATTTTCTGGATCCAAACAGGAACCTTGAATACAATCTGTCTTGGCAGATGCACACATGATGAGTCAGCTTTTTTTTTTTTTTTAGACTTCAAACAACAACCAGCTGGCTTTGACAGGTGAGGTCAGCGTCCTGAAATCCAGATATACAAGTTTATGTGCAATAACGGTAAATTAGATAGTGACAAGTGAATTCCACTGGTTTCTCCTTCGTCATACTGTAGTTTGTAAAACAATGAAAACAAATGTTAATTTCTCATCAGAACTCCACACTTTTCTGGACTCCGTTTCCCAGAACGCTCAGTCCTTTACAGTAACTTTAAAATATAAAATACAAAAATGTAACCATGAATTTATATGGGATATTTCTAAAGTGGACAGGCTTTATGTACAGAACCAAGAGGAAAAACAAATGAATGAAGGGTACAGGGGGGGAGTGAGAGAGAGAGAGAGAGAGAGAGAGAGAGAGAGAGAGAGAGAGAGAGAGAGAGAGAGAGAGAGAGAGAGAGATGTTTTTCATTTTAACTTTAACTTGTAATCCAGACCTGGTAAAATACTGAAATCAAATTCGATTTCCAGACTGATCAAGACTGTAAATAGCTGCAGATCACCTACTTTTAGTGAGCAGATTCCAAAATAACAGATTTTAAAGAAACCTGGCTGAAAATAAGGAGCAGCAGTTAAGCCAGATATAGTATTCGTCCTAAATACAAGTTCAAAGTAAATCATTTACATGGAATATCAATAGTAAATCTCAAAGACTATTGAGAAATGCTCTAATAAAGAGTGAAATAAATAAATAAATTGGTTTAGTTTAGTTACTCATTTCTCGCCCAGTGAACGCTGGAGATAGGCACCAGCAACCCCGCGACCCCATGAGGGATTAAGCGGGTCAGAAAATGAATGGATGGATAAATGGATAGTTACTCATTTAGCTGATTTGAAAAGCCCAAGTTTGTTTGTTCTTTGGCTTTATGCCTTCAAATAAAAGCCAATCCCTTAAATGCTTTTGCAAGTAAAATACAACCAGTGGCATAAAAAACTAACATGGCATTTATCTAAATCTTTACACCTCCCTCAAAAATAATAATAATAACAACAACAATAATACAGCTGCATAAACCTGCTTTGTAAAGACATACTAGTTTTTCAGTGGTTAAGAGATTTTAGTTTGTTTTACAAAAAAAAAAAAAAAATACATTAATTGAATCAAATGTTGACCAGAAAATTACACGAGAACATTATGTACATGAAAAAAACAATATTAAAACTGTTAAATTCATGAGTGGCTGTGCTGTTGTGTGGAAACACAGTTGTTATAAAAGAAGAAGAAAAAAAGATTGAGGTGAATTTTGACAATGTGCATTGTTTTTCTCTTTTTTTTAAGTTTCAAAGACGTATTCTTCCAAAAATGAGTTCACCTCATTGTTAATAAATGGTTCTTACACATACAACAGCTATAAGCTGATGTCGGCAGTCCTTATCCTGTGTGTATGTTGCAACAGATGTTTAGTCCATCTGATTTTTTTTCAGCTTATCTCACAATTTAACACCATTATAGTTACACAGCATCTCCTCTGATGGACTGCGGCCCTAATCTGGGCTTGTGAGCCACAGATTTAGGACGCCTTTGGTTCTTAGTAGCCGTCCTGTGTGCAGAGGAGCAAACGTCTGCGCCTTTATGAAAGTAAGCGCATCCCAAGGCTGCCTGCTCCCTGCTGCCTGCACATCAGTCCAGAGCCTTCAGGGCATCGTGCCGTGTCTGCAGAACCAACACGCAAACGGCCGGTGGCAGTCACACAAATCCAGGCTTGATGGAGGATTTGAAACACTTTGGGCAACCCTTCGTCCCGTTTGTCTGCAGACACCTGGAGAAAGGCATTAAAATAACAACATTTACATTTTGTAAACTACTTTGTTTTTAAGTCTGTGTTAGACCAATGCAAAGTCGCCCGCAGTTAAGCATAAGGAAAATTACACATGGTTTTAAAAAATGTTTCACAAATAAAAATATAAGTGAGGCAAGGATTTGTACTCAACCTCCTTAACGTTGATACTACTATAAGTCCAGCTCAACCAATTACCTTCATATTCACCCTTTAGCACACCACAAATCTGGCGTTTAATGAAGAAGTAGCAAGAGGAAATCCGATGTTTAAAGAGAGCCTCAGGAAATCTCTTTTGGAGTTTTACACAAATTGTGTAAGGGACACAGCAATTATGTGGAAGAAGGTGCCCTGGTTGAACGAAACCAAAACTTGGCCTTCTAGGCTGCATGGAAAATCCTATGTTTGGCAGAAAAACCTACACCATTTCGGTCAAACATGGAGGTGGCTGCATCATGGTATACTTTTCATTAGCAGGGATGGCAAAGCTGGCCAGAGCTGATTGAGCTAAAGACAGGGGACTCCTAGAGGAAACCCGTCTGAGTTCGCGAAAGACTTGAGACTGACGCGAATGTTCACCTTCTAGCAGCGCAGCCAAAGCTACAGTGCAATGGTTTAAAATCAAATGATGCTCGTGTGTTAGAATAAGCCAGGTCGAAGTTTATGTATGAGAATCTGAGGCACGACTTGATGTTAACAGAGGCTTCCAATCAATTTGCCTGAGCTTGAACTATTTTACAAAGAAGAATAGACAAAAATTTTACTTTCTTGGTTTGCAAAGCCAGTAGAGGCATAGCATAAGGGATTTGCAGCTCTATACGTAATAATAAAAAAGCAATAAGAGGTGATTCTCCTGGGCCTTTTGTAACACTTTAGTAACACCCTCTTTGAATTAGTAATAGACAAATTAAGCTTAAAGCTGGTAAAAGTGCCACATTTCATTTGCTGAGTTTGAAAGGTTGAGGGAAAGATGAAGCCACAATTGACGTTCTGCAGGAAGATGCGGAGCTAAAATCTGAGCTCAGGAACATTAGACTGTGGGAACTATTCTGAACATTGGCAGAGCTCTCTAGAAGTGCAAAGAAACACACCGCAAAGGTATGCTCTTACAGCCGCAAAAGTTGGTTCCTACAAAGCTTTGAGTCAGGAGGTCGGAAAACAGATGCATGCCACACTTTTCAGATTGTTATTTGTTTTAAAAAAAAAAAAAAACATGTAGCATAATAAAAGGTGTAAAAGTTTGAAAGGTACCAATACATTAAAATGCACAGCAATCTGCCTACTGGATGTAGAAAAGAATCATTATAAATATGTATTTTTTAATTTGAAAAAAATGCATGTTACCTCAACGATGACTGGCAAAGAGGAAACACCTACTTGAGATGGAAAATGTGGGAACAGGGCAAGGCCTGCAGCTTTTGGTCCCTGTCCCCGATGGACTCCCCACACATGCCGCAGTAGAGCTCCAGCTCCTCCACGCACTGCAGGAACTTCACCACCTGCTCTCGGAGCTCCTCCTGCTGCTTGTTGTTGCGGTAGATGCCCTCACGCAGGCAGTGAACCTTCAGGGTGCACAGCTTAAGTACAAGAGTAACGCGGTTAACATTTAGAGCAATAGAGACTTTAAAGATAGTTGCACTTTATATCTAACTTTACTGATTGATGTCATCTTTTGGGTTGAGAAAAACTCCGGGTACCTTGTTTCCCATTCCGTCGGCCAGTTCTTGTGCTCGCTCCAAAGATTCGAGAGCCTGTCAGGAAGGAGGCACGGGACATTTACCACAAAGGTAGACATTACAAAACAAGTAGGCCCACATTGATTTTATGTGACAATTAGGGTACCGTTATAGATCTAACTGTATTAACCTTGTCAAATTCTTTCTGCAGAAGCCAACATTTTGCAACACCCAGGTAGACGTGCGCTTGTCCAAGACGGTTTCCAATCTCAGTCATAATGCCCAGTGCGGACTCGTAACGAGGGAATGCTTTCTAAAAGATTTGAAAGAAACAACAGCACATACGGTATGTATTTCTCAAATAAAGCAACGTATTAGAGTAAGATTTAGAGTTAAAGAAAATAAAAAAAAAATAAAAAACCAGGATGACCCACATCAACTAGACTGGAATGACAAGGTTCACACTGACACGGATGCGTTTATGTAACCTTACATTAACGTCATGCCTGCAGCGGTGTATGTCTGCGAAGTTTAGTAAGCAGAGAGCTTGCAGGGGCCGGTCGCCGTGCTGCAGAGCGATCTTCATGGATTCCTGTCGAAGCACAAAACAACAATTATCGAGGGCTCACATCTGAGATATGTGTGACAAAGCTACTCTTCCTGGCACTCCGGTGACACACAAATTTGTTCAGTTATTTCTATTTCCAGTTTTTCGTGTCGGTAAATCTCTGTTGGGAACGTGGACACTGTGGTATTTGAAATATCTCAGGATGTGTAATCTGTTTGGCTGAATGTAATAAATCTGAAATGTCACCCGCTCTCTCGTTACTATAGTCTTACACGCCAAAGCAATGACATCGAGCTATTTTGCCACCCTCCGTACATAATTAGAACCAGGCGAGGACTTAGGCCGCCCTCTTCATTAACACTCTAAACCAGCGCCTCTGTGAGCATATTCTTGTATAGGTCTGACGCCTCGGACGGCGGAGCAGCTGGTGACCGCACCTGTCGGCACTAAGTACGACATCCATAACAGCAGCATCCTGGGGGTGGGCGAAACTTAAAACTCTGAGATTGTTCGGGTCCCCGAGGAGACTAAATGATGTGGGTTGCCTTTAAAACAATACCTCGCAGCACTCCATGGCGTCGGCCAGACGCTCCAGCTTCCTGTAGGCCACGGACATGTGGAACTGGCTCATGGCGCGATACTTGAGGCTCCAGCTTTTGCCGTAGTCGTTGACGAGCTCAGCTGCCTTGCAGGGGAAGAACAGGGCTTTCTCATAGTCCTGTTGACACGAATCATTTGAGTTCTTCAGTTTGCAACAGTTTCAAACACAACGTACCACGCACACGTATTAGTAGCCATTGTTTGCTTTCTTTTGAGAACACAGCTTATGCCGAGTGACCAGAGCTTCTTTTCCGGCTGCAGTGTCACCTTCCCCCTCCCCAACCTGTTTCTGCGCACAGCCGATCAGCCTGCTGAAAGGAGGCAGCTACACATATTCCTTTCTTACAAAACAGGAAGATTTGTCTGTTTAGAAATATTTCTGGTTGTGTGAAACACAGACATTCACATAGTGGAAGCTAATGAAGCATCACCTGTCACTTTTAGTCACGTTCTGTTCTGAAACTGCAGTTAACGAGCTACGAGCAGCATTTCTGTTGATCTACGCAATTTGCCCAGGTAGATAACCCACCTCATGTAAATGGTTTTTTTAAAAATATGGGTCTGTGTTCTTAATACGCAGAATTATAATAATCTTCTCAAAAAGCCTATGAAAACTCATTTTGTTTAATTTAACATATAATTTTGCTTTAATTTAGGTATGAATATATTAATAATCTTGGTATAACTCTAAAAATCTATAAACTATGTTGTTTTAGCAGCAACAGTGGGCTAACTGTACTTTTCTCTTTAAATAAAAGCGTTTAGATCATGTTTTTTTTTTGTAAATGTTTGTGTAAAGGCCATATTACCATGATCTTTCAACTCAAGGTTATAGTAGGAGAATTACAACTATGTCCTAGAAAGCAACCCTCTGAGGGAAGCAAGAGGACTGCAGTTAAAAGATCTGTGGTGGTGGCGCTGGGGGAGAGCACGGACCCATGTTTGGAGGCCTCGGTCCTCCATGCGACTGTCCCAGGTTTGTGTCTCGGCCTGTGGATCTTTGCAGCATGTCTTCCCCCTTTCTTAGCTCTGTTTCCTGTCTGTGCATACGGTCAAATAAAAGGCACCAGTACCCCCCAAAAAAAGGCTTAACACTAGGTTAAGGGTATAGCATAAACCCCAACAGGCCCGTTTACCCATGCAGTCCTTGTCTTACAGCACAAATGTCAAAGGATGAAGCATTAGGAGATTCACAAGGGCCAAAAAGTCAAACTTTTTAAACAAAATGTATAAAGTGCATGTACTATTTGTATTTAAATCTACAAAGCAGACATTATTCCTGTTGCTGCTAAAATAATGTCATATATTAGCTGTCACAGCTGGAATGTGTTCATCCTTGCCGTATATTTGCTGTTTTGTTTTTTGAGGCAGTGTTAAGCTGAAACAGAATAAACTGCTGCTAAATTTAGGATCTTGCAGAACGACTGATGTCTATCGGGTTGATTTAAGCTGGTTTATCAGTTTGCTGATCGGCTCTGGCAGCCGGCCTGCTCGTTGCTTGCCACAACTGCAGCAGCGTTACGTTAACAATGGTTGGCTGGTGCTCCTAAAGTGTCCAGAACGTGAATGTCAGGGTTTTCCATGACCTGAAATATTTGATTCACCGCAAAAAAGGAACTAAAAGTAAGGAAAATTTTCTCGAAACTAGTGCATTTGTCCTTGATTTGAGCAGGGAAGTTTAAATGATCTGCCAATGGAATAAGACGTTTGCACTCGAAATGAAGCATCCCACAGTGCAGCGGCAAGCGGCTCCCAGCAGCAGCAGCGTCTAGATCACCTTTAGATGAACGTAGATGTTTCCCAGACTGCAGCAGACTCTGCACTCCAGCATCTTGTCGTCGTTGTTGTGTGCGTAGCGCAGGGCCTTCTCGTAGCTCTCCAGGGCCTTCTGGAAGACGCTGAGGCCCAGGTAGGCGTTGCCCATGCTCAGACACACCTGGCCGTTGAGCTGCAGGCTCACAGTGGTACCCTGCATGTTCAGGCAGGTCTTGCAGTAGGACACCGTCTTCTGGAAGTCGCAGAGCTTCTCGTTGCTGCGCGCCAAGTTCAGGTAGCCTTCGGTCAGGTAGTCCGGGTCTTCCATTTCTCGGGCTGTGTCAATCTGTTCGAGGGCGTACTGCAAGAGGAGCATGTTGGCAAAGAGAAACATAATACTAGCACAGGGCTGTAAATGCTTTGGGGCTACGCTTTAAAGTTTTCAACCATCAAACTAACTCTTATGCCAGATGAAGATTATCTGAGTTGACCTTAAATGCAGTTTTGAAAAGATGATTCAATTTATTGAGTGAAAAAGCCATCCAAAACAACCTGGTCCCATGTAAATAAACATAAATTAAGAAAATAAATTTCCCCTCTAAACCTAATGACTGCTCTGCAATAAAGGGAACTCAAAGTAAGTAAAATGTTCTTGATATTTGTGCATTTTTTCCTTGAGTTCAACAGGTAAATAAGACAACTTGCCAATGGAATAAGATTTATGCACTTAGAATAAGGACAACTCATCTCCATCATCTTATTTCAAGTGCAGGATATGTAATTATCTTATTTTATGGGTAAAAATACTCATTCCATTGGCAAATGGTCTCATTTAGATGCTCAAATCAAGGAAAAATATACTAATTTCAAGAAAATTCTACTTACCTTTAGTTCCCTTTTTGCAGTGGATGTCCCATCCTGTTCAGCAGCAATATTCAGCTCTTCTTTGCAGAATTGTTTCTAATTTATTCGTATTGAAGGATTCATGGGCTTGTATTACCTGTTCAGGAGTCATGCTGCAACATCTGAATCAGATTTATGTCTGGATATTTGAGTTTGTATGTTTCTTTGAAGGAGCTATAGATTAACTTGTTACCAATTTTTCAAATTGTTGTCCTGCTGTGTGACTCAAGGGAACATCTGCTTAAAGTCACGACCCTGATGGCCAGACATTCTCCTTCAGGGTTTTATTGCCGAGAGCAGAATTTATGGTTCCCTCAGTTTTGGAAGACACCCATCAGCAGCAAACCAGTCCCACACAACCACCACCATGTTTGACTGTTGCTGCGATTCTTTTGTTGCTCTTTTTATAAAATGCGGTGTTATTTTGTGGCAGATATATTGAAATGTTCCCCCTTCATTTTGTCAGTTCACAGAATATTTTTCAAAAACTTGAATCTCATTTTTGTTGGCCAATTTGAACCGTTATGTTAGTTTTAGTCAGCAGTGTTATTACTATTATCATTATATTGGTTTTTACCAGGAAACTCTAACATGGATGCCATATTTGCTGAGTTCCTTTCTTATTGCTGAATCATGAACACTGACCCTAACCGAGGCAACTGTGGTCTGCAGTGCAGGAGATGTTTTTCCAGGTTCCTGGAGTAAATTTATCATGTTCCACGTCTTATGCTCTTGCAGACAACGGCTCTCGCTGTGGTTCACTGGAATCCCAAAACCTTAGAAATGGCTTTGCAGCATTTTCCAGACCGATAGATGTCTGTGACTTTTGTTTTTTCATCTGCTCTTGAAGTTCTTCAGATCAGGGCCTGATCTGTTGCTTTCTCAGCTGCTTTCACCTATTTCATCTTGTCACACCGGTTTCAGTTTCTGATTCTCTTGGTTTAGCATCAAGCCAGGCGGCGGCTGGAGAATCTGAACACAGCTTTCCAAAAAATGTGCTTAATAGGTATTTGTTTTTTGTTTTTGTTTTTTGAGAATTAAGGAAAGGCAATTGCTTTTTCACAAAGGCCCAGCCTTCTTTGTATAGTTTTTATTCTTTCTTAATGATTGAAATTCCTCATTTGTAAACTGTATTTTATATTTATCCAGATCGTCTTTGTCTGATATTACAACGTAATGATCTGAAATGTTCAAAGAGAAAGTGAAAAAAGCACAAAGCTGAAAAAGCTGCAGATTTTTTACAGCTCTGTATTATTTTTGGTCGTCGGGCCTCCTCTTTTTGAAGCCTTCAGTAAAACTGCGTTACTGAGACCGTGTGCTGTCTGAGCGCGGATGATCGTATCAACAAGACACCCTACACTGACTCTAAGGTTGCAGGACACTTATTTACTCCGCATCGCTTGGAAGCCCACAAGTGAATCCGTGTTCCTCAGGATAAGAGGCGGTCAACTTTGAACACTTTAACAGAAATGGTGAAATGCCACAGCAGCAGACGTGGGATGGCATGTTGACGCATGAAGTGATGGGATGTGTCACTCTCTGGATTTATCACTACAGACTAGTTACACAATACTAATATAACAGGATGGATTTTGCTGATTGGAGTCAAATGTCTTTTAAAAAAAAACTATTTCTTTCGACATCATTTTAAAGAATGCACCTTTAAAGAAATATTAAATGATAGTAATCTGCAAACATTGAGTTTAAGGTTTTAGGTGGCATACCTTAAGCATATCTTTGTACTTTCCCATTTCTGAGTGGGCTGTGATCAGGCAGCCGAGCACTCGAAACTTCCCTCCAGGGTCCGAGGTCTTCTCCAGCACCTTCGTCCACACATGCAGGGCTTTGTCCGTCTGATTAGACTGATACAACTTCAGGCCCTTCTCTATCTGCTGCTTGGTTTGGTCCTGGCCCATTTCTGGTGCAGTGCGCAACGGGAAAATATTCATTCGCTTAGGCCATGCAGTTTCGGCAAGACAGGAAGAAAGCGGATCCTTCCCGTTGGAACGGCACAACTCCACAGAAGATTCCTTGAAGATGATCCCCTCGGAAAGCTCGGCGCCAGATCCTGCTCTATCAGCTCCGGCCGAGCCGAGACGGAGGAGAAACTGGATCCAGCGAGGTGGAGCGGTGGCACACCAAGAACATTATCGCAAAAACGCCTGGCAGAGCAGCCGGAAAACGGATCCCGTCTCGCCTCAGGAGAGCAGAAGATTCTCCATTTAAATTCTGTTGGAGGAGCAGAAAAAAAAAACATAAAAGAAAGAAGTATCCCAGCTGAGTGCTGGCAAAGGTTTCCCAGAATATCTGCTCCCTCCACACCCCAGCAAGAGGAATTCTTAGCACCCCCCTTCGACCAGCCACCCCACGCCACCTTCCTCCTGCTGCTGCTGCAGCAGATGGCCTTGTCACTCCAGACCATGTGTCCCTTCAGGAATTAATGTTCTGCCCTCAGCAAACTGTCCCAAGGTCAGCACAGCTCCTAGCAATCTACCTTTTCATGAGCCAAACACCACTGAGGGATAAACCCTGGAGAAAACCTGGGCGTCTGGGGCCTTTCAAACAAAAATCCCAAACAGGATCTGACCAGAGGCTCATGCGAGGGTCGTCAGCTCTAATACGAAGCAACACGCTGCTGTTCAAGCGGGGTATTTCGTTTATTTATTTCTTTGCTAAAAGGACCGCATGCGTTTCAGACTTTTTGTTGCGACTATAAGCTCTTACTGGTAGTTCTTGTGCAGGCGCGACACCCACCCCTCAGCCCGCCGTCAGCAGCCGATGCTCAGAATAGTTCGCACAGCCTGACATGTTCCTGGGCTTAGGTTTCAGCTGCACGGACTCCTGCAGACCAGAACATCAATGGGATCGCACTGCTGGCCTCCTTGTAGTATCTTCATCTCTCCCGCAACCTTGTCGCTCCCAAAAAAAAAAAAAACAATACCGTCAGAGACCTTCACCAATGGGTTCTGTTGCTTCAAAGTCAAGGATCCTTGCAAAAGTGCTGAAGGAGGATGTCGCCGACACTCGTCTTCAGCCCCCTTGAATCATTACTTTGTAGAATCACCTTTTTGCCGAAACAGCAGCCGCCAGGGTTCACTATATCCCAGCCGGTTTGGCATGCGTAGTCTGAAGTATTAGCCTGTTCTGCTTGGCAAAATAAGGTCGAGCTCAGTCCCAACGGATGGCTCAGTTTCCAGGTCTTGACAAACATTTTTAATTGGATGCAGGTCATTCCAACACAAGAATAGGGTTTTATCGTAGTGGATCTGGCTGCATGCTTGGTGCCATTACCCTGGCGATGTCGCCACCACCACCATCATGTTCCACTCTGCCATAATGTGTGTTCATGGTGACAGGTGTGGATCGAATTTTCCGCCATGCTTACAGTATCATTTTGACCGGAAGCTTAAAAGTACAACATTGTTTCTCATCTGACCAAAACACCTTTTTTCCACATGTTTGTTTTAATGTTGGTTGCATTTGTGCCACCTGGAGGTCAGATTTGTGAGGCGCACAATTCCCGGCTGCTGAGCTGTGGATCTCTGCAGCTCCTCCAGGGCTACCTTGGGCAGCTCAGTCACTTCTCTGCATAATGGCCTCCTTCCATAACTGATGGCAGACTGAACGGTGCTCTGTGAGATGTTCAAAGGCTTGGATTATTGTTCATCAGCTTAACGTACTGTGGTGTAATGTGCAATAGGTGTATTTGATGTTTATTTATTGTATTTTATGGTGGCAGTTTTTATTTTATCTTTTTAGCACATGTACTCCAAGACAAATCTCCCCTATGGGTACAATAAAGTATAATCAAGACTTCACGGTGTTGTTTCTTCACTGCTGACATTCTCTAACAAACCTCCGAAGACTTCAGCATGGAACCGCTGGATTTAAATCTACACACATGCTCTCTATTTTCTACACTGGCTGACATCCGGCTGCAGTGGGATTTTATTTAGGGGTATCAGAACAAAAAGGGGTTGAAAGCAAATGTATCTTTTCAGATTTTTATATGCACACATTTTGCTAAATCTCCAGTTTAAACACACCTAGTTTAATCCAGTAGTGTTGTCTTCAACAGAATTGAGCTGTTGGGAAATTGGGTTTAAGAAAAAAAAATCCCAGCAAGGCTGAATGTCCCCTTTAATCCGAGGACTCTCTTCCTTATCTTTTATTACAGCAGGAAATACTAGCACGCTGTGTCGGTCTGTCACATATCATCTCAATACAATACATTGCTGTTTATAGTTCAACAAATATCAATAATTTTTGCGAGGCACTGTCATCTTGTTAAAAGGTTTTGTACATATTTGCTGGATTTTAACAACATCCACCGTTACTTGGAGGTTCTGAGGGCTGGAGGAGCAAATTAAAACAAGAGATGACTTCAAATATTTCTAGTCAAACATCCTACAGTCATATTTTATCTGACTTTGATGCTTGTTTTTTAAACCGCTCATTTTCAATCGGACATTTTTCTTCAACTCTTTATTTTCTGTGTAGTTATTACAGAGTTTTTCATATTTATACCCAAATACATTTAAAACATGCCTTCCATCAAATATAATTTTTTTCAATTATTTTAATTCTGAAACATATTTTCACCTCATATGTCCTTGTGCCATTTTCTTTCTCATTAAATAAATTACTTATTTTATTGCTTTTAATGCCACAAACTTTTATATTTGAGCAACCTTTTGGCATTGTACTTATTTCACATTTATTTCTGTCTTCTTAATTATGGCAGAATGAATCCTGCACAGAAGATGGTAGCTTGACATTTTCTCCTAAAGATAAATTCATTATTTCTATTAATTTGCTGTACTTGGTGTATTATTTTCTGCCTAAAATAAAACACAGAATATAGCAAATAGAATATAAGGGGTTCATTTCTTGCTGTTTTATGCCTGAATTATCGTTACTGCAGCTGGAACTGAACCTTTCCCAGATTTGGCAATAATAAAAACCTTTTCTTCAGGCTCGTTTGTGGTCGTTTGTTTTCATATTCCGAGACCGGATGTGGTTACTTATTTGTGGCAAAAGCGCCAAAATTTTCAGGCTGCCAGTGTTAACGTAGAATAAAATGTCTTTAGAACCTTATGGAGATCTGATTTTAGACATGGCAAAATAAGGCTTGTCATCCATAGAAATCTCAGCGCATATATCCCAGGTGAGTGGGGGGCTAGAGGATATTGCGCAGGAAGCGTCAGGAGATTTTGCAATGAACATGGCTTGAGTTTGATGGGACTCCCCTGATGCACATTTGGAGTTGGAGGTGGCAAAAGCTATAACCGAGGTATGATCCCGCTTTATTTCCCTTTTGCTACAGGATGTGTGCGTGTGTGTGATGTGAGAGAAAGAATGTGAAAACGAGCATGTAGTAATATAAACACACATGTGCCTCTACAGTAGGCCTCGCATTTGTGTCTTATCAAATTTGACTGGCAGCTTCTATCCCTGTGTATTACAAATAGTAAACAAATCCATCCAAAAAAGCCTCATCCTTGCATTATTTATAGTGACTATCAACATCCGAATAACTGATAAATTCCATCATACAAAATGCAAACTGTGGCGTCTAATTTTCATGATACATCACTTGGTAAGATTTTGGCATGTGCAAATTATTTTTATTTTTGTAGACTCAATCTACATATGGAAGAAGGATGATGAAGGGACTTTTATTTTTTTTTTTTTTTTACATAAACATGTGCAAATTATGTGTAACTATTAGCCAATGCTTGTGTATTTATTTTTTTTTACTTTATTGCTTTTTATTTAGCTGCAGTTACTTGGCTTGCATGAGATTGAAATCGTACAGCTATTTATAATAAAGAGATAAACTGCCCTAAATGTTATTTTTTGACAGAGACAGAAAAAGAAGATTCATATGGACCAAAATGAAAAACTGGCTATGTTTGGGGTGACCCATGTTTTAGCCATTGATGGTTTCAACAAAAAGGTTGTTCCACAAAACCTATAAAAAAAAAAACAACCTTGCTATCTATGAAGATGTTTTCAGGTAATGACTAATGCATTACAGTGGAAACTAAAGGAATTACATACACATGAATGCTATTCATATGAGAATATATAACTATATAATAACTGTTTACATAAACATGTGCAAATGATGTGTAAAAGAATGACTGCCAAATGCTTCATAACAACATTTTCATTGTTATGAAGCATATTATACTGAGAATAACTGACAACAGTTAATTTTGAAAAGTTTTTACACAAAATACAATAAACTTTTTTTCATCCAATAGGCCTGCAGTACTTGATTATGGTGTGTGCGTGAACATAGACATTTTTTACGTAGATGCCCCATTGGCAGCAGGTTTGCACGTCGACGTCAGAAAGTAGTGAACGTCTATGTTCCATGTATATGTTTTAAGTATTCAGATTGAAAGATATAGATGGAGCTTATATATACTTGTAAAAACATATATAGTGATTCATTGATAGAGATTGGCAGCCAGATTGGCCTTTGATCGATGTTTAGATATATACTGTAATGTCTATGGAAAAAAACACTGTCACACCGCCATTACATTTTTCAACTCGCGCACCACCTAGTGGCAGCTCCACACTTTGGGAATCCCTGATGTAAAAGAACCAGGTTTTGTTATCTTGGAGTAAAATACATGAGAACTAAAACCTAATAAAAATCTATTACATGTAAAATGTAAGTATCAATTGTCATATTGTTTTACTTCTCTTGGTTCTTTTCCGTTTCATTGAACGCTTTGATCCCTTTAAATGGAAACTGCATTAACCAGCATGCTTTGTAACCGTGGAATTGCCTTGCCTTGTTGCCTGGCAACGCGTTAACCGTCACAGAGAAGTGCCAGTGCCACGGCTAAAGTTTTTCAAATGGTTATAATGGTAAATACCTATTGACTAAGTTGTAACAGCATTACAAAATATACATTTTTCTACGTATAGAATGCTGTTTTATTAGATTTTTAGTTTTTTATGTTAAGAAATCTTGGAAATTCGCTTTTTTAACTGATGTTTTTGTAGAACAAATGGTACAATGTCGGATAACGACACGAGTTCAGTTGGTGAACAGGCTGAAAACACATCGACTTTTACACCGGAAGACAATGAAGGTAATTCAAACACTTTTTGTTTCTTTAAATATCAACTGTTTCACGCTTTTAACTGAAATGTGCTTTTGAAAACAAATATTTAGATAACGTTCTGCTGTAATCAGCAGATGCTGGAGAATGATGCTAACGTGTTGGTTAAAACACAAATAATTTTTGACTTGAAAGTCCTGCTTTTCTTCCCTTTATCCCTACTTGTTTCCACATTTGGCCATGAGTGGTTTGAATGTCTTTTTCCCATAATAAATTAAACAATGAATTTAAAACTGGTTTTGTATTTACTCAGGTTATGAATTTTGAATTTGGCAAACAGATGATAACAATATGCTCTTCTCAGGATTTAGACCTCTGGTGCTTGTTCTAGTCTTTGAAAATTAAAATATTTACATCTCCATCATCTTTCTGCATTTAAATTTTAACTGTTTTTCTCTCTGAGGTTATTTTGTAGAAGATATGGAGCCTAAATACACTTTTGTTTAACCTATGCTGTATTTGTATTTGATGAAGGGCACGTCTCTCTGCAGACACGTTTACATATAAACTCTGTTCCCTATAATGTGAAGAAAAATTAATTTGACCGTCCCCTCCATCTCCCAGAATGTGATGCTGAACCCTCCGAGATTCGGCAGGAGCCTGGGGGGAGATCAAAGGAGCTGCCAGCGGACATGTACTACAACTATGAAGAGCTTCACTCCAGACCGACTGTCACACCTGACTCTGAAATCCCAGAGAACCTCCTTCACCTCTCGTATCCTTGCCCAAGACAATTCAGAAAAAAGCACATTGTTTTAATCCAAATTAAGTTTGATATATTTTTGATATTTCTGAAATCACAGTCAATCCTGTTACTTGTTTATCGCAAAGGATAAAGTCATGGTTACCCTCCCTTCTTTGTATACTCCCTTCCTACCTTGTATACATCCTTCATTCCTTCCTTGTATACTTCCTTGCTTGTGTGCTTCCATCCATGCATCCAGCCTTGTGTCCATCTTGCTCACTGTTTCGATGTGTAATTTTTCCATGGAACATGTGTAGGAGGCTAAACGCCTAGAACCAATCTTATTTAAAGCCATTTTCTGCTCCTTGACTTTTCTTTCCTTCAGCCACTCCTTCGGGTATGACAGCAGTCGCAGATCAAATCTGAAGCTGCTGGATGAGACGACGTTGATGTTCATAGCAGGAAACCTGCTCGTCCTGCTGGACGTTCCCACCAAGCAGCAGAGGTACCTGCGCTCCTGCAGCGGGGAAGGAATCGGGGCCATCGCGGTGAGGAAACTGAACGAAATGTCACATACCGAGGTCCAACCCTTCTGAGGCGGAGAAGGATACCCAGAACAACATCATATTACCATTTTAATGTTGTTTGATTAGTTATAACTTAAAGTTTAAAAGTTCAATTTTCATAACTAAATCTTACATTTCACATCAACGTGATTAAACTCTCTACCGTGTGAAAATGCTCTGAGATAAAAACATGCTTCAATATTAACTGTTTAACACAATATTTCCTGAACCTGTATAGTTTCTGAAAAATAAATTGCTCTGTTCTTGTGTGTTTTAAGGTGCATCCTGCCAAAGAGTTCTTTAGTGTGGCAGAAAAAGGAAACCATCCCAGCATCATCATCTATGAATACCCTTCACTAAGACCGTATCGCGTCCTCAGAGGTAAACCAATCTCTTATTTCTCTCCCTCCTTCCTCCCAAGCTGTGCGATGCTCATGCTGCCGTTTGAACGTCTTTAGGTGGGACAGAGTGCGAGTACAGCTTTGTGGACTTTAACCTCGACGGGAGCCTGCTGGCCAGCGTGGGCGGAGCCCCCGACTACATGCTGACCCTGTGGAACTGGAGGCAGGAGGAGGTGAAGCTGAGCTGCAAGGCCATCTCGCAGGAGGTCTACAGAGTCAGCTTCTCCCCGTACAACCCGGGACTGCTCACCTCATCGGGATCGGGTCACATCAAGTAAACAACGAACGGAATCCACTGAGAAAGCAGTTTGGGTTTTAGCATTTAGGCTGCCTTCACTCAGCTTCTGTTTAAGCTGCCAAAGTTGACATATCAGACTTATTTAATACTTTTATTAAATAGATCAGAATTTAAAAAGCCACGGAGGATTTCTAGGCTTGTTATTAAACATGGTTAATAGATGTCAGAACCTGAGATCAAGTTTCCACATTTTTGGAAGACTAAAAGTGCAGAAATCATTATAATAATAATATAATACATCAAACATATGTAGCGTGTTTTTGGACACTCAAAGACGCTTTACAAAACAGTTGTGTTTCAATATTTTTCTATTAAACCTTAATTTAACCAGATAAATGACACAATGAGGTCAAGTCCTCTTTCAAAAGGGTGACCTGGCCTAGAAAGGAATCATGGCTCATGTCATTGTGTAAACGTATGAGCAATTTGACGAATAAAATACGAGAGTTGTTGTAATATTAGCAATATGGAATTTAAAGCAGTAATAATTTAAGATTTAAAACACAGGCCCTGTTAGAAGGGTTTCTGTTGTTGGCTTCTTCAGGCAGAGTCGAAGGCTTTCAGTGAAACAGATTCTTTATGGCAAATAATTGTGTTTCTTCTTTACAGCGTTCTAAAGACCGCATGAAAAAATGCAAAAAGGGAAATATACAGGGAGAAATTAAAGACGGAAGAAAATAAATGAACATACATAGATAAAACACAATTATCCAGTTGATAAAGTCGTTATTAAATTACAAAAATAAATAAATGCTTATTAAAAAAACACTCAGTGAAAATGCAAAAAAAAAACAAAAATGAATTGAACACAGGTAAAACCTTTGTTTCACCTGAATGTTGCAGATTTAAATACGATGCCTTGCAAAAGTATTCACGCCCCTTTCATATTCTATCATTTAACAGCCACAAACGTAAGCCTGTTGTGTCAGGTTTATGTGATAGTCCAATAAAAAGCAGTTCATAATTGTGAAGAAGAAGGAAAAAGACATGATTTTGAATGGGCAGATTTGTGTTCAGCCCCTCTTTAACTGAATTTACAGCTGAAAGTCTTTGGTCTCTAACCAGCTTTGCATGAAATCCCTGAAAAATCGTCCTTACAAAACAGCTCAAGCTCTGTCAGAATGGAAGAAGAGGATCTGTGAACAGAAACCTTCAAATCTTGCCATAGACAGGATTTACATCTGGGCTTTGACTAGACCACTCTCAAAAATGGATATACTTTTATATCTAAACCATCCCAATGTAGCTCTGGCTGTATGTTCAGGCTGGTTCTCCTGCTTGAATGTGAACCTTCCTCCCAGTCTCAGGTCTTCTGCAGCCTCTAACAGGTTTTCCAGCTCCATCCATTTTCCGACCAGCTTGGCCTTTCCCTGCTGAAGATAAAACATCCCATGGTGCTGCCAGAAACACGTTTCTCTGTGGGGACGGTGCGTTCAGGGCGATGCTCCTTGCTAATTCTTTCTTTAGACATATTGTTTTGTACGTGGGCTAAAATATAAAATAATGTTCTCATCAGAGCAGAGAACCCCTCCATCTTCCACATGTTTGCTTCATCCTCTTCGTCCTACAATGGCTGCTGGTAAACAGGATTTCTATTTCTAGATCAGCGTTTGATCTGCAACGTTTTGTAGACAATTAGAGAAAACTTCTAGAAGGATATAAAGAATTTAGTTCAGAGCAGGAAATTGTTCTTATTCCTCAGATGCGGCAAAAATTCCCCCCAGATGTCAGCTCTCTCCGCTTATCTTTTGTTGTTGTCTTTCTTTCTGTCAGGTTTTGGAAGATGGCGACCACCTTCACAGGTCTCAAACTGCAAGGAGTCATGGGACATTTTGGGAAAACCGCAGCAACCGATATTGAGGGCTTCGTGGAACTTCCAGATGGAAAGGTGAGCACCTCAATTCTGGAAGAACCTGGAATGCTTCCCTTGTCTCTCAAAACTCTTTGTGCATCAGTTCAGTGAGGTGAAGCTATGAGAGAGGTGGCGTTTCCTTTAGCGTCAGCACGTAGGAGCGTCACTGTGCAGGCTGCAAGCCGTCACAAAATAGACATTAAGCAAAGATCAACATGTTAAATCTTTTGATTCAACATTTTCACAGACAAAAAAGAAATCTTAAAATTGCCCAAAATGAAAACAAGTGGCCCCCCCAAAAAAACATGAATCTGTACGGCTGTCTTCTAAAAATGTAATGATTTAGATCCCTCTTCTATAAAATGTGACTTTTGTTTGTTTCAAATCTTGTATGAGTAGTTTATTAAGGTGGCAATAGAAATTAGAAAAGTGTCACAAGAACGTTGTTGTTAAATGTTTATTCATGAAAAAAAATAATTTGTGGCCAGCTATTGCTTACAGCCAGACTAATTTAGGCTTTATGGTTCGGATCTACGGCACCTAAGTTGGGTTCACACACACGTTAGGAGACGAAAACACCAGAAGGAGTGAAAAAGTCCCATAATGATTCGTCTCAGGCTGAGCAGCAGTTCTTCATCATGCTCAAGTCAAGGTTCTGCCCGTATGCTGCTGAGCTCCTCGGACATTGTTCTGGTCAACATTTAAAAAGATGTGTATCTTTTGCTGTTAGGTGGTGTCAGGCACAGAGTGGGGCAACCTGCTGCTGTGGGAAGGGAACACCATCCGGGTGGAGATATGCCGGAAAGAGCGGCGGAGGTGCCACATTGGGATGGTCCAGCCGTTCACCCTGGAAGACGGACAGCTGATGACATTTGGTGCTGATGGAGCCATTAGGGTAAAAGAAACTTAGATATGAATGTAAACGTCAATCAAAGAGTGTTTTTGTGGTTTTGTCTCTGACACGGTGGCATATAATCGTCCCTCCAGGCCTGGGACTTTGAGAGGATCAACACATCCAGCAGCAGCAGCAGCATGTTTGAGATGGAGCCCATCAACGAGTTGGTGGTCGGACACAACGTCTGGCTTTCCTCTGTGGTTCGCAGCTCCCTGCCGGACTCTTTCATCTGGTTCGCTCAGGTCTGACCACTAAGATCCCCATGAAGGCCGCAGCAGCCCAGATCCACGTTCATCCTGATCTCCCTGCTGTCCCACAGGATTCTAACGGAGCCGTCTGGAAACTGGACCTTTCCTTCACCAACACGGTGAGTTCTCCACAGCATCCATCCGTCCGTCCATCCATCCATCCATCCATCCATCCATCCATCCATCCATCCATCCATCCATCCATCCATTCAACACATCCATCCATCCATCCATGCATGCATCCATCCATCCATCCATTCAACACATCCATCCATCCATCCATCCATCCATCCATCCATCCATCCATCCATCCATCCATCCATCCATCCATTCAACACATCCATCCATCCATCCATCCATCCATCCATGCATCCATCCATCCATCCATCCATTCAACACATCCATCCATCCATCCATCCATCCATCCATCCCTCTCGTTACATTTGTGTTTATAGATTCAGTGTTTGAAATCAGACCTCGGTTTAAAATATCTGCAGTAAACGCTTTGTGAATTTGTATTTTAAAGTTGATTTTCAGGAAGCTTTTAAGTCTGTTTTGTGTACTTCAAAGGCGTCCTCGGTGTCAACTGAGCTTCTCTGGGTGTTTCTGTCAGATGCTCCAGTAAATGCCTGTAATGCCTTCACTCCACTAGTTACTTCTAATCTGCCAGCTCCTTGAAACCTCAAGCATTTACGTAAATCCTCATCAGTGGTGTGGATGGGGACCAAATTACAGCCAGATTCTTTGATGTTGCTGAGCTGTTTTGCTCAGTGATTAAATCTTATATAAAACACATTTTGAAGTGAACCTTCCTTTATTTCTGGTTTCATTTACAGAATGCATTAAAGACTCCAGCACAGATACTAGAGTTGCCAGGAAAGCAGTAAACCTCTGGGATTGGCCAAAGGATAGAGCAACTGTTGACTTAGCAACAATTAACATCTTAACTAAATATAGTTTTAAGTATTTTGGAATTTTTCTATGTAAGGTTTAAAATCCTGTCGGTCTACAACCAGGCCAGTCATCCTCCTAGCTAGAAAGGCTGTTACTGGTAAAAAAGCTTTCTGTGCGACATCGTTTGCTCCAAGAAGAGAGTTTTATTGTAGCAGTCAGCTCGCATACTGACAGCCGCTGCTTTGTGTTTTTGTTCAGGCTGCTGAACCAGAGCGTCTGTTCTCCTTCCACTCCGGGGCGATCCAAGGCCTGGACGTGTCGAAGAAATCCCACCTGATGGCCACTACCACTCTGGACCGTGAGTCCAGCGTCGCCTCGCCTTCGCACCGAATGTCGGCGTGTTAGAAACTCTCAAATCTGTTAAAACAGGTGCTTTAGCTGTGTGTGTGTGTGTGTCGCCATTCTGTCCAGGTTCAGTCAGAGTGTTTGACTTCGTGGCTAAAAGAGAACTTCTAGCTACCCGCTTTAATCAGGGAGGAACTACGCTCAGCTGGGCTCCACCTCTGGTGAGTGATGTGGGAGCGTTAACGTACAGTCACAGGTAAAACTAAGTACACCCTTTCTGCTTCAGAGGAGGAGCAGCAGCAGCCTGGTACTGAGAATCAGGGGCAATCAAACTGATTCGTATCAGTGTGGTGACTTGAATTATAAGAGAGAAAGCCATACTTTTACTGATTTGGAGCATCCAGATGGGTTTTACACACTTTCAAGGTGGAAAGACACCGTTAATGAAGAGCGGCAGTTTTTCCACATGGGCTTTAATGTATTGTACGATGGGGAACCAAAATTCAAACTGGACACGTAGAGATATTATCATAAATGTTTATTAGAAGGTTTGAAGGTGATGCTGGCAGGCGGAGGCCAGGTGAACAGCCAATGAGTCCCCAGAGAGGGCAAAGCAGGCACTAAATGCACAGGAAACCCAGTCGTTCAGAGCACACAAGCAGTAGAACATGGAAGCAGTGAGGGCCAGGAGAGCGCAGGGATAGCATGGTGAGCCGGTAGCACGCAAACACTGAGGAGCTGACATGCAGGCGGTGAATCGAGGCGTTCTGGCGGGGAGCGGCGATGAAGCTGGGGGTCACAGGTGGAACGACTTGCTGGTAATTGGACAGCAGCAGGTGGAGCCAATTATGGCGCTGAGTGGTGGCTGAGAGGAGCGTGGACTGGGGGAAGATCAATCAGTCCCAAAAACACTAACGAAACCCCAAATCATGACAAAGGGCAGGTGTCCAGGACAGGGCAGTACTAGAAAGGAGGGATAATGAGCAACAGAATAAAAAACACTTATAACTTATCTTTCAGTTGTTCCCTGAACAGGTTTTTTATTCTATTCAGGTCAGTCAGTTGGTAGAATGTGATTCTCCTCTGCTGCGGAAGATAGCAAGACTAGCTGTGCTTTGAACAGGATCGCTCTGCATTTTATCCCGTCTGAGCATCAGATTTTGCTTTTAATTGGTTTCTAAAGTTCATCATTTTACAGAGAGCACGATTCTAACAGTGGACATCATTTAAGGTCTCCCCTTATATCAGTCGTAAAGGCACAGAGGCGGAGGGTTGGTGATGTGGGCTTGCTTTTCAGCCTCTGGACCTGCAGTCATTGAGTAGAACATGAATTCCACCATATACCGGGGTATTCTAGACTAAAATGTGTGTCCGTGGGTCCAACAGCTGCAGCATGAACCAAACTGGGTCAAACACAGCAGCGAATCCATGCCAGAATGACTGGGAATGAAAATAATCAAAACCCAGTCAAACCCCAACATAAATGAAAGGCTGAGAAGACCCGCAGAGAGCGGTGCAGAAATAAGACTTCTCCAGAACGATGTGTGGGACCGGTTAGTCTGGCCACTGCTGAAAGTCATGGCCGCTGTAGGTGGTCCTACCAGCAGCTGGATCATGGGGTGCACTTACTTTTTTTCTGACTGTAAATGATGACAGGACAACAACCTCTGCTCTCTACTCTGTTTGCTCTCAGGTTAACCAGAGCGGAGGTTTACTGGTAACGGGTTTTGAGGACGGGGTGGTCCGTTTACTGGAGCTGTACAACCCTCGGAGGCCTCAGGGGGCCACTGAAACAGACGCCGAGCTGCGCCTCAGACAGGCCTTCAAACCGCACAACGCCCCTGTTACCACCGTGGCGTACGATCGGAGCGGAGAGATCCTGGCCACAGGGGTGAGTCGGGTCCAGCTCTGCGTTTGTCAGCAGCACAAGTCAGGAGCACAACTAACGTAGGAGTAAACAATTTGTTAAAATTTTGAACAGAAACGCGCACAAATGGCTTTTTACATCCAGTGGCTTTAGAAGCATTCACAACCCTGTGTGACATTTTTGTTACATATTAACCACAAACTTCACTGTGTTTTAGTTCTATGTTGAGGGATTTACCAACAGAAACCATTCAGCCAGCGCTACAATAGAACGGTATGGATCAGAGCATATTCCTATGGTGAAATGGCCTAGTCAGAGTCTATGTCTAAATTCAAGGGATGATCTATAGCAACACTTACAAATGTCTGCTTTTAGACGCTCACCATCCAATCTGACTGAGCTTGAGTCATTCTTATGGCTGTTAAATCAAGAATAGAATTTAAAATTCTTCTTCTAACGTATAAAGCCCTTAATAATCAAACTCCATCATATATCAGAGCTCTGATTACCCCGTATGTTCCTAACAGAGCACTTCGCTCTCAGACTGCACGTCTGCTGGTGGTTCCTAGAGTCTCTAAAAGTAGAATGGGAGGCAGATCCTTTAGCTATCAGGCTCCTCTCCTGTGGAACCAACTCCCAGTTTTGGTCCGTGAGGCAGACACCCTGTCTACATTTAAGACTAATCTTAAAACTTTCCTTTTTGACAAATCTTATAGTTAGAGTGGCTCATGTTACCCTGAGCTATCTCTATAGTTATGCTGCTATAGGCTTAGGCTGCTGGAGGACATCAGGATCTATTTTTCTCACTCTACTGAGTTCTACTGTTCTTCAATTATGCATTGTGTGTTGTCATTTCAGCTTTTAACTTTCTGTTCTCTCTCTTTTTTTCTTCATAGTAGGTACACCTGGTCTGGCGTTCTGTTAGCTGTGGCATCATCCAAGGAAGACAGATCACCTGCTATTACCATCTAATGTAGAACAGATTACTGGATCAATGTGTGCTTCTGTGCTTTTTTGTCTCTCTTGTTGTGGCTCTGTTCTGTCTTCTGTAACCCCAGTCGGTCGAGGCAGATGACCGTTCATACTGAGCCTGGTTCAGCTGGAAGTTTTCCTTCCTGTTAAAGGAGAGTTTTTCTTTCCACTGTCGCTTCATGCTTGCTCAGTATGAGGGATTGCTGCAAAGCCGTGGACAATGCAGACGACTCTTTTCCTTCCACGTAGCAATTAGGAGCTGCGTTGTGTTGGTCTGTCACATAAAATCCCAGGAAAACCC
Source organism: Fundulus heteroclitus (assembly GCF_011125445.2). NCBI lineage: Eukaryota > Metazoa > Chordata > Actinopteri > Cyprinodontiformes > Fundulidae > Fundulus > Fundulus heteroclitus. The sequence continues at coordinate 15,384,133 of NC_046362.1, forward strand.
AGTGAAGTGTGTGGGTATATGGAGATAAAAATAGTGGAAAGTTTAAGGAGTATAAAAACCTTTTTAGACAATGTGTTGGTGCATGACGTTAGATTTTATTAAAGAGTTCCTGGAGATAGTTTATTTATTTCAACCATTTAAATCATGTACATTTTCAAATCTCCTTCCCGGTCAGAGTTCAGACTGCACCGTTTTCTTCTTCACGGTTGGGGACAAGTACCAGCCCATCGGCTTCATCCACGTTCCCGGGCCTGTCCAAGCGCTTGAGTGGTCTCCTCATTCCCACGTAAGCTCAGATTTCTCACCTCGCTCACCTCAGAACAGAGGTTCCCGCTGACTCAGACCTTCTCTTTCAGACCGAAAACAGGCTGCTCATCCTGTGTCGTAGCGGACACGTCGTTGAGGTTCACAGTGCAGACCTGGCAGCTCAGGAGTCAACCAAGACCTACAAGCTCCACAACCTGCCCAGGAGGTCCTTCAGGTTTAGGAGCATCAAATCGCGAATCAAGGTCCAAAAACCTGAGGTCAGGGTTATAACTGTGATTCAATACAGGACGGTTCTGACCGGAGTGTGTGTGTTTTCAGAGAGAGGAGGAAATCACAAGACGTCAGGCAGCAAAGGAGAAGAAAAGGAAAGAGAGAGAAGAGAGGCTTAAAGAGCTAGGGGAGGAGAATGCAGTGGCTCTGGAAAAAGAGGAGGAGGAGAAGGAGGAGGATGAGCCGGAGCTGCCTCCCATCTGCATCCCAAATCCTCCAAGTCCTCTCTGCTGTGGCTTCTACTCACAGCCGGGACAGTTTTGGCTCTCAATGGTACAGACAAGGAGACAACAGCCAAATCCTTCAGTGTCCTTAGAAACTTTACATTTCCATCCCATTCAAAATGATAGTTATTATAAAAATTATTATTGATCAAATCGTCACTGTTTTGCTCCAGTAATGAATTGAAAATATTTCAACCTTCAAACAGCTCTGCAGTTTAATGATCAGATGTTCATTAAACTGAGATGTTCTGGAAGAATAAACTTTGCCACGAAGCACAGAGAGTTTATTTGATTTGTTTGTTGATACTAAGGTAATATATCCATTAAAAGTTACATGAAAAGACAAGAAATCCAGAAAAATGTAACTTTTTTTTAAAGAAGCTATAAAATCCAAGATTAAGAAACAATCTGAACCTTTTGTGAAGGCATATGTTAATTTTTCCTTTTCTCTGTCCTGCAGGGAGGCTTCGATGCAGGTTTCCTGTATCACTGCAAACTCTCAGAGAATCAGGAGGAGGATCCTCTGCAGCGACAGGATGAACCCTTTGCCTTCCGGCACATCCACGAAGCAGACCACGATCCTATTTGCTCCGTGACTTTCAGGTAACCGAAGAGTCACTGAAGGCCCAGCTCCACCGGGTCGTAACGGCCGCGCACCGCACGGCTCCGCTCACTTTCCAGAGTTTCAGGAGCAGTTCTTTTCAGGGTCAGCCCGGGTTCCTGCAGCTCTGCTGAGCAACACATTAATATTAAGGGCCACTGTGAACAGAGTGGGTCAAACCGAAATACAATTGCATTCCCTCACGCCTAGAGGGAGAAAAAAAGAAAAAGTTCACGTCAGCTTTTTGTACTCAGACTGTATCATATCCGTTAATCTTCAATTTATCAGTTTATCCGTCAATCACGCCCTCCTTAGGAGCGCCCCCTGCAGTCCAAAAGACCTCAGTGTCCTCAGCAGGTAGAATCTGCTCTGGCCCTAAAGAGAATCAGTGAGCATCAGTTCAGGTGAACATCCAGGTACTGAGAAGAGTCCACTATCTCCGCGTCAGTTCCCTGGATGTTCCCCTGGGTCGGTGAGGTGGGTCGGCGCCTGCAGAAGTCCACCACCAGCTTCTTCGTTTCCCCCTCATATGGGATCCACTGCTTAGTTAAAACATGAAGGAAACTGTCTGCTTTGAAAAAAAATTACCGATCTTCTGTCAAACAATCAGAAATGTGTATCCTTTTAAAAATGTTCAGCTCATCAAGTCCCACATAAAATGTTCTGATGCTTTAATAAAAATACACCCTTTTCCTCCAGGGTCCGTTTGGTGGATAAAACGTACCTCTCTGACCTGTAAACGTTTCTGTGCTCAAACTGCTGCTTGTGATAAAAGCCCATCTGGAGACTGAGGAACCAGATATTGGTGAATCAGAGATGAACGTCAGCATGGCTCCTCTACATGCATAATTCTTCGCTATGAGGGCCCTGCTGTGCTGTTTCTACCCGGAGCTGCTAACGTTTCCTCGTGTTCAACAGCTCCGGCAGGCAGCTGCTGCTCTGCGGCATGCAGTCCGGCTCCATCAGGGTTTACCCTCTGCAGCCCGGAGACCACAGCCTCACCTCTCTGCAAGCCTACTGGGCCCTGAGCGTTCACGACAACCAGTATGGACACCTGCGACACGTGCGCTGCAGCCTCGACGACCTGTTTGTGCTGACGGCCGGCGGTGATAGCAACATCTTCTCCTTCTGTCTGCTTCCTCCCGAAGAGGTGCAGAAAACGCTGGAGACGAAGGCCAAGATACCCTCACCGCGGGTCGGTTCACGTTTGTTCTTTTAAAGTGAAGCTAAAAGTCAGCATTTTGCCATTATTTAGATCTTTCTAAAGGGATACAATGTACTGCTGTGTTTATGAAAAATGTAGGCTGGACTGGAAATCGAGGCGTTGGCCCTGGACATCGAAGACCCGGCAGCGTACAGGTGAGTTTAAAATAACTTTTGTTCATTTTTTTGTCTTTATTTTGCTGTTCAGGCTGTCTGGGCTGGAGGATTGTTTCCCTTTCCTGGTTATTGCTCCCTCTCACAGCTCAGTTAAGGGAAGGTACAAGTTTGGGAAGTAATACATAAAAAAATCATAATTTAATGTCATTTTTTAAACGTCAACATTGCCACATAGTAATTAACTGGTAGTAATAGTTGCAGTAATCGTAACTTCTATAAAGATGCTAAAAATGAAGAGCTGGAATATAAACATTTAATAGATGGTAACACATTGTTACAATCATAGTTATTACTGTATAATTACCTGGATGGAACACTGTTAATACTATTAAAACAATTAAATAATGTTTGGTGGTAATAGTGTAATAACTCGATAATATAATTTAGTTACCAACTTATGAGACTTATGTGGAAAGGTGTTGTAATTAAGTGTAACTCAATACGATGCTGATGATGGAATAATTCTCTAAAGTACAAACTGAATACTTCTGTAATTGGATGTAGTTGTTGCTGGATAATATTGCCAAAATATTATAAAAATATTATTGCTAACATTTTAACCCATTTAGTTACCATCTAACTACAGAGCAGCTAAATTTACTTGATTTTATTAGTTTTAAACTGAGCAAACTCGTGGAGCTGTAGTTGTCCCGGCCTCCGTGCCTCCCAGCCCTCTAACATCCGCCTTAACTCCGTCCAGCATTGAGACAGCCAAACAGAAGACGGAAAAAGACAACCTGCGTCGGGAGGCTGAGCTGAAGGAAGCCGAAATGCAGAGACAGCTGCTCGAGCTTCAGAGGAGATTCAAACAGGTCCTGAGCGACAACCAGAGTCTGCCTGAGCACATCCGGCTGAAACCAGAGGTACGGACGCTAACGGCCGGATCTGTCCACATGATCCAGAGATGATCGCAGCACGTTTTGCAGGAATACAGACCCAAAGTGTGAACGGGCAAGTTTGGATTAGCAGGGAACTGTAACAGTCTTTTGTGCAAATATCCATCCGCTTGAACATTTTAAATGTTGCTACAGCCACAAACTTTGGTGTGATCTATTTTGATTCAATGAGTAATGAGAAGAAGTGCATAATTGTGAAATGGACAGAAAAGTATACCTGGTTAGAAGGAGCAACATGTAATTTTTTGGTCGACAAGAAAAATGCAACGTGAGGAAGAACACTGACATTGTCACACTGAACCCACGGTGGAACACGGTGGTGGCAGCATCATGCTGTGGGAAGCAGGTCAGAGATGAGGGGAGGATGGATGCAGCTAAATCCAGAACCATCCTGTTAGAGCAGGGGTGTCCAAACGTTAATGTCATGTAGAAAGTACTCATGGGCCACAAAATTAAAACCTGTTTTTAATCAAAATGGCAAAAATCTTTCTTTCTTTTTTTTTAACCTGCTCAACAATAAACTAAACACACAAAATACTTTAATAAAACAAGCAAATTAGTCTGATTTCTGTAGAAAAATAATCTGTAAATCATTTTAGATTTGTAACATAAAAATACTATTCCAGGTTCGCCCAGCAAACGATGTCCAACTATTTGGGTTTGATCGTCTTTTTCAGGGTTGTTTTTTTTTTTTTGGTGTCTTTATAGCAACATGAACAGGATTAATTTGGGCTCACTCTTGCTTTATTTTACACGAGTTAAATAAATGGGTGCACCCAAGTCTGTCTTCTGGTAAAACACTTGTCTTATTTCGTATTAACTTAAAAGCAAAAATATGGCCGATAAAAGATAAAAAATGTTGAACCTTGTATTTTCCCTTTTAAGAAGACCCTTTGGACACATCTGTGTTAGAGGCTGCAGAAGACCTGAGACTGGGGTGGAGGTTCACCTTCCAGCAGGAGAAACACCCTGAACCTGCAGCCTGAGATATTATGGGACGGTTTAGATCAGAGCAGATTCATGGGCTAGAATGGGCTAGTTGTCCAGGGGTCTTCAGGAAGAGTCAGCCACCCTTTATGAGCAAATAAACAACTGACTCACATCACCACAACGTCTTTAGTGGAAGTCATGAGTTTGCTTCTTTGACATGCACCAGCGCCTAAGGTGGGACGCCCTGCTGACAGCAATAAACGTGTATCATCCTCTTCCTGCAGGCTTGACCGGTCCTTGCTTTTGATCAATATTAAGGCGAGAAAACCACATTCCCACAGGTATGTAGATGTGAACAGGATGGGTACCTGCAGTGCTTTTTTTGAGAGGTGGAGGAACTCGGTCTCCACAGTCAGCTAGCTAAATCTCCATAGTTACTTTTTATAGTTTATCTTTTCCTCACGTTGTGCCCCACCAGAAGAGCTCTGGCGCCCCCTAGAGGAGACACAACCAACAGTTTGAAAAGCCCTGTGCTCGTATTCACAAAAAAGCCCCACCACAGGGCCGTCATAGCAGAGCTGCCCACTGAGAGGCAGCCCTGCTTCGCAGTCAAAGATCTCTCAGCGCAAAATACAACCTATATAAAAATAATTTTACTGGGGTTAAAAAAAATTGCCCTATTAACCTATATGTCTCCTATCTGAGCCCAATGTTTAGAATCGGATAGGAGCTCTGAGAGACTCTGAGGATCTTTGTGAATACAGGCCCTGGTCTAGTCAAAGTCCAGACCCAAACTGAGAATCTGTGACAAGACTCGAAACGTTCACAGATGTTCTCCATCCGATCAAACTGAGCTTAAGCGATTTTGCGAAGATTGACCAGTTTATTTTTGTTCAAAGCTGGCAGAGACGAATACCCTGAATGACTTGCAGCTACACCTGCAGAGACAGGTTGTTCAACTCTGAGGGGCTGAATACAAATGCACACCATGCTGCTGTTCGTACTATGTAAAAAGGTTTGGAAACCATCAATCGTTTTCCTTCCACGTCACAATTTTGCACAATAAACCCCAATTAAATACACTGAGGTTTGTGGCTGTAGCGTGAAAACGTGATGCTTCAACAACATTTTATTAGATTTGTACGGCTTTGTTTCAGTGCATTTAGTTGGTTTTTATGTTTTCTCAGGAACTCCTGCTGGATCGCCGTTTTTACGAACAGGCCGAGAAGCAGAAGGCCCGGAAGGTGATGGAGGTCCGGAAGCAGATGGCCTGGGAGCAGGAGCGCAGCAGCATCGCCCTGCGGAAACTGCAGGAATGGTACACAAACAACCAGGATCAGCATCAGGCTCTTCTCTTTAAAATATCCTGTAAAAAACACCCAGACAGGAACATTTTGGTTTTCTAAAATTGTTTTAGATGCAAGAAATTTCAAATAAAAAATGCGTTTCAATTTAGTTCAATTTTATGTAAATAGTGTCAATTCACAACATCTCAAGGCACTTTACAAACTCAGTTCGTTTAAAGGCTTTCTTTCTAAAGAAAACCAGCAGATTGAATCAAGTCATTGATATTACCTGATATTTGATCATTAATAGACCCTTTTTTTTTTCAGGTCTGAAGGCACCCAGCAGACAGACGTCATCACTGTAGTGGCGTTACGCAGCAACCACAGAGTCTCTACGTACCGTCTACCAGCGCTTCCCCCGCCTTTAACTCTGGACAAACCTCACATTACAACTAACCCTAACGCAGACGGAGGAGCTGCACAGGAAAGGAGAAAACCCAGAGCAGAGCCTCCCAAAGACAGCCACCAAACACAGGGTAGGCGTTAGGGTGTTTAAGTTTACCACTTAAAGACATGTTTCAGACTACGCTAACATCTTTTCACGCCAATATATACAGCAGGGGCCGTGCTGCAGCCCACTGTGGTTCCCAAAGCCAGGATAAAACTGGGAGATCGGCAGGAAGAGAAGCTCCGAAAGGCTGCAGAGAAGGCAGAGCAAGCCCGAGCTAAAATAGAGAGGAGGAAGCAGGAATGGGCCCAAATGTGAGTCAAAAATCAAACTTCTTTTTTTTTTTTTTTATTCACTCTGCAGATCTAGAATACCCCACTTTAATCATTGCATTTACGTTTTTTAACACTCGCTGATGCAAAGTTGTTGTTTTTTTGGTGTCTCAGTTACGCAGAGAAGCCGGAGGAGAACTACGTGGACCCTCAGGATGTTCAGGCTATTCGTGAAGCCAAGGAGAACCTCAGAGACTTCATCAGGGGGAAACAGCCCAGGGTGGACGTTGAACAGAAGAAAAAAGAGCTGGTTGCTTTGGAGGAAAAAGTACAAATATGTTCAAACCACATCCTCTCACACCATAGTATACTAAGACTGTGTATGAATCAGTCAGGAATATTAGAGCTGTTTTTGGCTCAGATCTAATGAAACAAAACAGGATTTAATTGGTCTGAAAATCAAAATGAGTAGTTAAAATTTCTCAAAGACTGTAATTTTATTTAAAGATATATAGCCACATGATATGCTTAAAGAAACATTTGATCATGATAAAATAAGGTTATATAGACCAAGCCTCCATCCTGATAATGTTTTGATAGTCCTTTTTGTGGGGAAATAGCCCCAGAGCCGGCAGGTTTAGCGAGGTTCATACTGTAATCCCAGTCACATACCAGTCTTTTCCCTCTTGGAATAATTTTGTTTTTTGCATTTTTCCACTGGATCTGGGAACTTTCTTCGTTGTTTCGGTGGGAGATGCTAATAGCCGTTAGCCGCTTCCTTGTTTTAACCCCTGCTGCGTATGTGCAGTATGTACTTCTGTTAAAATCGTAACTAAACACTAAAGGCTTCACTTACTAACAAATTGAGCAAAAACGAAGCAAAAAACTTAATACGAAAAATAAAAACGAATTTGTCAGCCCGGACGTGAAAATCTTTCATAAAAACTTTGTATGCAACTAGAGTGAGCAACTGACGTATAAATAAATAAAAAGTCAAATAACATCACTATGCACCTTTAAAGTAACTAGTAGTAATTTATACCAAGCAACATTCTTCATATTTTATTCCCAATCATCAGAAATGAACCTTTAATATTTAAAGGAGAAATAATTAAGAAATTTACTGTAAATTTACCCAGGATGGAAGTAACTTCCCCTATAAACAATCGGTCCTCTCCATCGACAATGTCTTATGGTGCGTTCACATTGAACATGAATGAAGCCAACAGTGTTGCCAGTTTTGTGTGTGACAAGCCTTCCTTATAATTGCTGAGCAGTTTTTTTGTATTTTGTTGATTTATGATCTCCAAGTATTCAAGGGTGGACGGCCTCCTGGCCATCACCCTAATCTGTAGCTCTTTCATGGATTCTCCACCAGATTCACGTCTCGACGCTAGATGAGCCACTCCAGAATGTTAATATTACCTCCAGTCAGAAGAAACATGTCGATAGAATTAAAAGATTACTTTAAATCTGACAGGGTATGAATATGTTTGAGCTGTAGCTGTAGATTTGGGCAAGATTATTGTGGGTGAGTTGTGAAGATCGACAAACATATGCCTTACTCGAACTGCATGTTCGCTTGTCTTTTTTAGAAGTACCAAAAAAGTATATCTGTTTTCTAAATAAAGGTTGAGTTTATCTATTTTTTTCAGTGTGAAATTATGCTGCAATAAAATATTTTATTTTTAAAGATTTTCCACAGCCTCGCCAGGAGCGTCAGTAAATGTAGATTGTGTAATTTAAAAAAAAATCATTCAAACATTCATTTCAACCATGAAACATTATCTTAACTGTCATTTCACCAGATCCATGAGAAGCAGGCTGAGATGAACAGGTGGATCGTAGCCCTGCGTGACCACAAGGTTCGCCTGCTGTCCTGGATGGCGGCTCAGGCTCAGCGACTGCAGGAGGTCCAACAGGGTCTCGCAGTCCACCTCCGTCAGCCGCCTCCCACCCTGACCACCATTTTACCGGAGGAAATGCCCGAGAAGAAGCTGCAGGTCAGCCAAGCCACCTTACAGCGATACTGGACACTGAGAGAGCAGAGGTATGGAATTCAGACTCAATCCTTTCTCTTCCTTTTCTGTATCGCCTGGTTGATTCATCGGTTCTCACCCCTAAGTTGTCCCTTTTAAATAGAGTTGAAATGATCTGTTTGTGTCTCCTTCCAAACAGAATGAAGTGTGTGGATCAGGAGGACGCTGTGAGTTTATTGGAGCAGCTGGAGAAAGAGATGGAGCTGGAGGAAGACAGAGTGAGAGGAGAAGAGAAGTGCCCCACAGTTTCTGCCGTAAGCAGGGATGCTCAGGAGACACCGGTGGAGCTGAGTGAGCTGGAGGAGGAGCTGCAGATGGAGGAGGAGATCCGGCTGCTCTACGAGCAGAACTGTCTGCTCCAACAGGTCACGGCCCGTAACTAACTCATCTTTAGGTGAAGAAAAGACCAGGAGGTTTGGAGAAATGTCAAGAGCTTCGTGTGTGTGTGTCTCCAGATGGAAAACTCAGTTTGCCAGTTTGATGCGGAGCTCCTGCAGCTGCATCGCCACAAGCTGCATCTGGACAGCCAGCTGAAACTGGCCGACCTCCGGCTGCTCACGCTCCTCCAGGAGATGCTGATCCTCAAGCAGTTTGAGAAGAGGGAGGGAGCGCTGGAGGAGAAACGCAACGGCTGCCTCCAGGAGGAGAAGAGCATCACTGTGAAGAATACATTCATTCATATTGGCCTTTTTATTGTTTTATGTCTGAGCGGCAGGTTTATCCCTTCTCTAACACACTTCAATTAACCAATTAAGCCTCTCACATTAATTAAGAAGGTCCCTAACTAATTAACTAATTAAGCCTCTCACATTAAATAGGCCCCTAAACTAATTATTGTATTACTTTAACTCATTTACTAAGAAATATAAACTGACTTTTTTTACTCACTCAGATTTACTATTAATAACTTTCTCAGTCTTACTAGTTCACTAACTCAATTTCTAATGATCTAATCTGACTAACAATAAATTACTAACTCATCAGCTAGTTCAAACTAACTTAACAACTCGCTTTGTCAATTTCATTCCCTAAATTAACTCACAGTATCTTTCTAACTAGTTAAGAGACTCGTGTTAACTCATTAGTGCAGGAACACCAGCTGACTAAGCTGAGCAAGTGAATCAAATGCGAATCAGCTGATATTTCTCCGCTATCTACGCATCATCAGGTTCGTTTGACCGTTTGCATCACTGAGCTATATTATACACTGGACTGCTAATCACCCGCTGTTAGAACGAGTCGCTTTGAAGCCACCGGCCGTCATATTGGTACTCCCTATTTTCCTCCAGTAACTAGGGAATATGTGCGCTACAGCATCGAATAACGAGGATTTTGTCACGTTCAGGGGGGGCTTAAAACTTTTAAAATGTCAAATGCCATATACTTTTATGTTATGTTCTAAGACTATCAAGTACTGAGAAAGTAATGTGCTGAAATATTTTGCATTTTATTTATTTAAATATATATATAACATTTATAAATATATAAATAACAATATACAAAAACATATATTTACATATATGTATACATATATATACATATATACATACTTATATATACATATATATATATATATTTAATATGAATAACATGTAAAATATTTCAGCACCTAATTTCCTAGTAGTTGATAGTGTTAGTACATCCACTGACTGTAAAATTACCTGTGAAACGTTTTCACACAGCCAGAAAACTGCTTAATGTTGCAACCAAATCCTATGAGATTCTGTGAGAGTAGGGAGTAGCAAGATGGCGGCCAGTGACTTCAGTTTTTCGGCAAAATCAGCACTCCAGTGTATTATATAGCTCAGTGGTTTGAACACAATCAGCTTCTGTGACGAGTCGATTCCACTGACCGGTTAGCTGAGTCAGCGTTTTATCTAGTAAATAAACTGAACGAGGCTCCAACTTTGGAAACATTTGGGTAATATTTTCATGTAACCTTCATTTTATTGGGTGAGGGATGTCTAACACGTTTACAGAAACCATTTGAACTATTCATTAGAGTCGTTTTCCTTAGATGAACATTATCTCCCTTCACATATCACGATCCCTCCCATGACTCTGACCTTCCCGTCTCTGCTCTCTCTGTCAGTCGAAGCTGGAGGAGTGCAACGAGCTGCTGGAGCAGAAGAGGAGCGACATCGCCAAGCTGCAGGAGAGGGAGAAGACCGTAACCGATGACTTTAAGGCTTCACTCGGGGAAAATAACCCGTTCCAGGAGTTCCTGACCAAGGTCTTCAAAAAGAAGATCAAACGGGTGAAGAAGAAGGAGGAGGGAAGTGAAGGTGATGGAAAGAAGCAAAGCTCCTCGAAGTTTCCTTTTGATCAGTGCTTTACTTAACCCGGGTTTACCTGCAGGAGAAGAAAAAGACAGCGACGAAGACTCCGATGAAGAGAGCGACTCAGATGACGACTATGACAGCGACTTGGAGGAAGGAAACGCTGCTTTCGACGACAGCGTCTGTCCTCGAGGTCGGCACATGACCGCTGGGAGAATATTCATTGCTGTTTCACTCACTTCCAGCAGAACTTTACAAATTCTTCCTCGTGGGCCTCAGGCTGCGAGCCGGAGCTGTTTGAAAACACCCTGCAGCTGCGTGAGCGTCGTCTGGATGTGGAGGAGCTGCTGGTGGAGGAGAAGAGGATCTTGGAGGCTCTGAAGAAGGAGAGCGAGCTGCTCGTCAAGAAGGTCAGCCCCGTGTTCGCTGCTCCGCTGCGTCTCTGGGAGCCTCCGCTGATCGTCTCTGCTGATCGTCTCTGTTCTTTGCTTTTTTTTTTTTTATGTTTACAGATCAAAGTGGTCCAGGGCAGCCGGCGGGCGGTGGAAGATGACTTGGAGTTAATCAACAAGGAGAAACAGCAGAAAATGAACGAACTGGACGTGGTGGTTCCTCTCAGACTGCATCAGGTGATCCCCCCGAAAACAACTGACCGCAGATAAACGACGGCAGCAGATATTTCTGTCACCGTCCACAGACCCTGAACTGCTGCGACTTCATCCATGAAGTTCTGGGTTTCACCTCTTCCTGGGATGTGTTTTTATAACACGAAGCTGCTTTACACTCCAGTTCTCTGTCCTCAATGATATTCCCTTAGCATGATGCTGCCACGATTACTGTTTTATAAAGGGGTATCAGAGTAAAAGCGGCTGAATGCAAACAAAAGCCACGTTTTTTCAGATTTCTATTTGTGAAAAGAAAAAAAGTTAGAACCAGATATCGTTTTCCTTCCACTACAGAGTTACGCACTGATGTTAGAAATTATGTCGATCCAGTTCTGGGAATAAATAGAGCGTAAAGGTATAAAGGAAGATATTAGAAAAGAACATAATTGATTGTTAGAAAACAAATACCAAAAACTAAATATTTTTTAATGAAAAATCATTTCAGGAATATAAAAAAAAAAATAAGCAAAACACAATTAAACTAAATGCAAGAAAAAAAAGCTAAATTATGTTTTTATTAATAATTTCCTGATCTGATAATGTAACGTATAATAAATAGGGATACTGACTCTGAAGCGTAAAATGTTGAAACAGAAATCTGGAATTTTACCACTTTTTGTTCATGGATCAGACCAAAACTTTTCTGTAATTTTCTGGACCTCAGCAGGTCCGTTTCTGGTTACTTTCCCCGGAGTTACCAAATACTTTCTCAGAACTAATGAAAGGTTAATTTCCAGAACTTACTTGGAAATTACTGAAAGAGTTCCGTGAAAGTTCTAGAAAGTACCGCGTAAGATTCACAAAGTCGTCTCCAAGTTCTGGCAAAGGACCTGTGAAGTCGGAGGAGACCCTGTGAATTCTGGGAAGGTGTGCAGAGCAACCAATGCATAATTTGGCACTTCCGGCACGGCCTTCTGTCAGTCATCAGACATAAAGGCAGCTCTCTATTTCCAAAACAATTTTTTGTGTGAAAAGCAAACTTTTTTTAAGCAAATAAAAGGTTTACTACATCTTCTCACCTGGTTTCATTACGTCTCAACCAGATTGCTTTTCTCACCAACGGCTCGATACCATCAGACCTGAGCGAGGCGATGGTGCTGGACCGGGCCGAGCTGCAGGGGCTGCAGCAGCGCATCCAGCAGCTGGAGGCGGAGAAGGTCGAGCAGAAAGAGCTGCACCGGCAGGCTCACCAGCACCGGAACAGGCTGATCCGTGAAGGGAAGGACATGAACGCCAGGATCCAAGGTGAGATCAGTCGCTCCCAGAGCGCCTCTGATGACGTGAGATGAAAGCAAGAAACACGAATCCACGAATCCTTCTGGTCGCTGCGCTGATGCAGAGCTAGAGCTGCAGTGCAACGAGCTGCTGATGACAAAGTTTGGCCGGCTGGTGGATCTGGAAGCTCTGCAGATGCTGACAGGGAGCAGGAGGCTGGAGGAGCTCAAACAGGAGAAGCTGCTCACCGAAGCAGCTCAGGCCAAGGAGATCAAACTCTGGGACGTATGTTCTCTGTCGAGGAAACGTCTTTGTCTCGTAGGACCTGAAACGTTTTAAAACAAGCGAGATTTAATCTTTGTCCTACCGATGTGACATTCAGGTGAAGATCGAGGAGTCCTTGGAGGCTTTAACGGAGGCGATGAAGACTAACAACAAGCACCTCCACAACCTGTCAACCCTGTACGAACAGAGGAAGGAGCTGGAGCAGAAACTCAACGCCAGGCAGAAGAAAATGGTCATTTTTCCTCACACAGACTTTATTTCTGTCCGTTTCCACCTCTGCCGGGGCTTCCGTCTACACGACACCGTAGAGCAAGATGTTTTCAAGACGTTACACCCTGGAGCCGGTTTATAATCGGCCCATTTTTAAAGGGAAATGTGGTGTTGACGAACGGTAGAAACACAACAAAACTGTTCTGTTTCATCCCAAAAACTATCATTGCCCAGGCCCAGTGTGGTTGTTATGAACCCTGTCACTTCCAACCATGTTCAGATCCAAAGAAGCCTTTTAGATGAGCGGTGAAAAAGTCTTCTGGAAACCAGAGAACAAGACTAGTCATCCTCCATTGAAGGGCTGTCATGGCCAGGATGACTAACAAGCTTAAAGCTGCTAACAGTTTGCATTTTGACTGTAGTCAGGAGCTTTGGTGGCTTTTAAAATGACGAACAAAAGCTGATACTTTGGGTGAGACCAGGAAGTATGTAGACATGACCTGGACCAGCAAAGTCCAGCTGGGCTGCCGGAAATCCAAAAACAACAAAAATCAGACTAAATCTAGATAAAAACTAAAAGAAATCATTTTAATACCAACACATACTCCAGAAGTAATTCTGATTGACACCAGAGCCAACAATAAAGACGTGCTAATGAAGCAACCTGGACTTCCTGAACATCTCAGCAGAACCACCGGCTGGTCGCCTCCATGCTGCGCCGCATCCATGCAGGAATTCATGCAGAGGAGCCCAGATCTGGCAACCAGGGCTTTTGACCTGAATTAGCATTAACAGAAATAATCTATTTAAATCAAGCACTCTGCATGTCAATAATAAATGTGAGTGTCACTCTTTTTTTTCTTTTACTACTCTTACATAAATAAAATGACTTTTTGATGTTATTCTAATTTATAGAGATGGTCCTTTCCAAGGTGTTACTGTTCGTTCTGCTGCCCCCTAGTGGCGGCTAGATTCAGGTCCAGTCCACGGGGAGGTGATTGATTTCTAACGTGATGGTTCTGCTTCTCCAGGGCAGACGGCAGTTCCGGGACCACAGGAGACTCCAGGACCAGGACGCCATCCGGCGGCTGGAGGAGCTGGTGCAAAAACAATGCCAGCAGGCTGAAGCTCTCTGGAAAGACATCGACCTGCTGTCCTCTAAAGGAGGACACGTGTTGCCCCACAACTGTGCCCCCCTGGCCCCGATAGCCCCGCTGCCCTCCCCCACCAGTGACATGTCCACGGAGAAGCAGGGGGCCGCTATCGCTCCAGAGCTCCACCACAATTAGCCACACAGCTAATTTTATATCGCTTTCTGCCTTAATCAAAACAATACGTGAAACAGAAATTGGAAACGTGTCATTTTTGTTCCTCCGATATTTAATGTATTTTTATCCCAAGAACTGCTGTAATTATTTGGTACAAAGGCCTCCAACCTACTTGGAAACCTCTTGAGTTGTAAGCATTAAAGTGTTCCCACAGCAGCAGGAAACTGATGAGGATGAAATAAACTGCAGCTCTTTGATGTCGGTGACGTTATGTGTCTTTAGTAACATTATATTCTCATGTAGGTAGATATTCATCGGTCATACGACCTTAGTCCCTTACTGTAGACTAAATGATTAAATAGACCCCTTGCATCTGACGTCACAGTCACGTGATCGGGGGTGCGCGCCTCCATCTTGGTGGGCAGGCTAGCCTGACAGCCCGTCTACTACATGACAAAACGGGTGATTTAGAGCATACTTTTAGTTAGTTTATTTTTGGAATCTAAGCAATGCCTACGACTTGTTGTGCTCCCGGTTGCATACAGAGGCATTCCAAATCGTTGGATGTACGTTTCTGTCGTTTTCCAAAGGAGGAAGGACGAAGAAAGAAATGGATATTTTCAATGAAAAGAGCGCAGGCAGACACTCCCAATGGACTGGGGGAGCCATCATTCTACGAGAGAATTTGCAGTCTACACGTCATCTCCGGTAAATACAACTTAATTCTGCTCTAGTCATTGTTCTACTTAAATAGCGGCGGGGGGGAGGTAGCGATTGCTACACAGGCCGGAGAAGCGGCCCGTGTAGCGATAGCTACCTCCCCTCCGCCGCTGTCTGAAGCAGCAGACAGCGGCGGAGGGGAGGTAGCGATTGCTACACAGGCCGGAGAAGCGGCCCGTGTAGCGATAGCTACCTCCCCTCCGCCGCTGTCTGAAGCAGCAGACAGCGGCGGCTCTCCGGCGGCGGAGACAGCAGACAGCGGCGGCTCTCCGGCCCGTGTAGCGATCGCTACACGGGCCGGAGAGCCGCCCGTGTAGCTTCAGACAGCCGCCGCTGTCTGAAGCAGTAGACAGCGGCGGCTCTCCGGCGGCGGAGGCAGCAGCCGCGGCGGCTCTCCGGCGGCGGAGGCAGCAGCCGCGGCGGCGGCTCTCCGGCCCGTGTAGAGCCGCCGCTGTCTGAAGCTACACGGGCGGCTCTCCGGCGGCGGAGGCAGCAGCCGCGGCGGCTGCGGCGGCTCTCCGGTCCGTGTAGCGATCGTTACACGGGCCGGAGAGCCGCCGCTGTCTGCTGTCTCCGCCGCCGGAGAGCCGCCGCTGTCTGGAGCAGCACCCGCTTCCTGCTGCTCCAGACAGCGGCGGCTCTCCGGCCCGTGTAACGATCACCACCTCCCCTCCGCCCGTTCACGGGCGCTAGTACGTCTGTGTTTACGCTGCAATGTCGCCGACACCCCCACCCATTTTAACAAGACAAAAACACCTAAATAATCCGTAGTGAGTGATGTTTTTTTAACCTACCGGGCGGGTCTTCCTCTCTGCTTTGTGCTGTTACACAAACATGTCTGAACATCCATCCATCCATTTTCTGACCCGCTTAATCCCTCATTGCGTCGCGGGCGTTGCTGGAGCCTTTTTCCTGATATAAAATAATTGCAGCCGTCCAGTGGTTTCAGGGGCTTTCGTGCTCTCTTGTCCGTACTGGCCTGCGTGTTTATAAAGCAGCTGTGTCGCGGTATGAAACCATTGGCCAGCATTTCACAGACTCGCTCCGTCCCTTCAGGCTTTTGCTGTGTGGATCTGGCAATCTGATACCATCAACCATCAACTTACTCTTAAAACGATCTTGTGATACGTTATCTAAAGAAGAAAAATACCTGGAGAGCTCGTCATTTCGTCAAATGGCGTGCCAACCAATATGGCCGCCACGCAAGGGGTTCTGGGTAACGGAGTCACGTGGTTGCAAGGGGTCTATTGTTAGTTGATGGAGGTACAAACTCCTGGCCAATCTAATCTCTGAGGCAGGATTGACTTGATGAATCATGGGAACTAAATGTCCTGTGGAGAAAAGTCAGAAAAGATAAGCAAAAGCCGATTAAAATGCTCCTCAGCTTCACCTCCTGCTGTGCCGAGAAAACCTTCTGGAGGGTTTCTCCATGTGAACCAGACATTTGAAGCCTTTCTGCTGTGAACTCTGCTGCGAGGAGCTCTAAATCTGGACTCAAAGGCTCCAGACTGATCCTTCGCTGTAGCGTGGGGCCATTTTTGGCCCCTGGACTGATTTTCAAAGCGGCACCTCAGCTGTAAAGAGGAACCGGGCTGCCGGGGCTCGGGTCGAGTTCAATCAACGAATCAAACCAAACATAGACTTACTTATCTCATCCTTCAAGTCTTAAGAGATACATGTTTATCTCCCAGACAGGACAGGAAAAGCTTTCACTCTACCACTGGGTTCAATGTAGAAGACACGTTTCGTTGGAATGCACAATCCCAATGACGAAGATTTCTTCCTCCTTCTACAAACTGAAGCGATCCATCTTTTCACTGAGAGCTCAGAGTTGGAGCAGCTAGCTAAGACCAAATTTAAGCAGCTCACGCAAAGCATCCAACAAGTTGATATTTTACATGAGGTTTATTTTTAGCTCTACGATGAAGATGTTCCCGCAGACTGCAGACAACCTTAAAGGCAAAAAACCCAGGGCATACGTAGCTCAGGTGGTTTAAGTTTTACATCCACCTCTGGATGTCCGTGCGCCACACACCCGTCTCCCTCCGACAAACCGCACATGGGAACGTTTTAGGGAGGCACGCCCTGCTTTTAATCGGTTAACTTTTTTTGCGTAAATATGTTGAAAATAAATTAACAACCCACTTGTCCACATGTTGGTCTGTCGCATATCATCTCAATACATTACACTGAAGTTTACAGTTCAACAAGGATCAATCGCTTTTAAAAAGGCACTGTCGTCGTCTTAAAACGTTTTTTCTGACGGATTTTAACTACATCCGCCGTTACTTTGGAGATTCTGAGGGTTGGAGGTCCAGATTAAAACAAGAGGTGACTTTACGCTTCTACCTGTCGTCCCGTTTATCAGAACAAATCAACTTGGACCAGCACTGTGTACATAAAAAGTTACAAAACATTTGCTGACTTTACATTTGCAGGCATAAGACTCAAAGATGGGATCCAGTTTGACCGGACATGATGACCACGAATGCAGCGAGACGTTTTTACAGAAGCAGTTCATGCGTGTTGATATACGAGCGGCGCGCGGGAAGCAATGGGGTTGTTTGCCCCCCCCCCCGGTCACGATGTCACCACTAACTCACACCCCGGGATAAGATCCACGACAACACACTGCACAGAAGCGGCTGACGGCTTTGCTTTCTCGCTACGCTGGAATGTCTGCGGCGGCCGTCTGGAAACGCTCCCAGCTATGGCAAGCCGTAAAGGCCAATAATCGCCCGTACAATAACGCGCGGTTCCAGCCCGTGAGTCGCACCGCAACGGCGTCCGCTTAGGCCAGCACGAACTGCCAGTTGGTCAGGAGGATCTTGATGCCTCTGATGACGGAGACCACGGACGTGGCGGGGTTGAACTTCAGCGTGTTGGCGTCGCCCTTCTTGCACTTGTCCCTGAAGACGTAGATGCAGCCGTTGCAGCTGGCCACCTTCCACAGCGACGGGACGCAGCTCCACACCTCGGGGAAGCGCAGCCGCGTGAAGCTCTCCAGCAGGGGGTTGTAGCACACCAGCGAGTCCCCCTCGCCCACGATGAAGATCACGTCCATGTGGACGGCGGCGTGCATGCAGCCGGCGAACGGCAGCATGTAGGGCTTGATCTGGCACTTCTGGGAGGACGTGTCCAAGCACTGGATGAGGCGCGACGGCTTCGTGAAGAAGTCCATGTCGTTCTCCTCCCCGCCGAGCAGGTATATGGTTCCTCCCAGGTTGACGCCGGCCGCCGCGGACACGGCGGTGTCCAGCTGGCTGGTCTCTGTCCACATGTTGTCCTTCACCGTGTAGTAAATGATGGCGTTCGACAGCGTGTCCTGCAGCGTCTTGCCTCCCAGCGAGTAGATGGCGTCCTCCGAGGCCACGGAGACCATGGTGTGGTTGAGGCGGTCCCTGGGCAACGGCGCGCAGCGCTCCCAGTCCATGGTGTGCATGTTGCACTTCCACATGCGGCGGGGGATGGAGCCCCCCACCACGTACAGGTCGCCGCCGTGTTTGCAGGCGGCGGTGATCTGATGGCACAGGCTGTTCTGGCCGCTCACGCTGATGGCGTCGTCCTCGTCGCAGTGCAGCGACACGGCGAGGGAGTGGGTTCTGGTCTCCTCCTTACCGATCAGGTAAATGTGGACGTTCTCCCCGATTTCCTGGAAAGGGCCCAGAAAGAGGCAGAAATAAGCCCTTTGTTATTAAAATGACTGTAAACGATTCAGCAGAAATAAGAAATAAAAAAAAACTCACACTGTGAGGTGTATCCATCCATAATCCATTTGGATATGGATTTACTATATCCTTTATGATAACATGATTTGGGGTTTTTTTGTCCATGTTGCCAGTGCAAATCTTACAGATTGTAGATTGTAGATTGTTAATTAACAATCCATGCACTGAAAAATAGAACAACTTTTATAGAGAACCTGACTAGTGACCAATTGATCGACCAGCGATCTTCCCCTGATCAGCTCTAATCAGCAATCAACTAGGGCTGGACGACATGGCCAAACTTACACCACCATATATTTCTTCATTTCAGTCGATACTGTACGATGATGATGATGATGATGATGATGATGATGATGATGATGAACTTTATTGTCCCAAAGGAAATTTGTCTTGGGTACAGACTCTGGCTGCTACATAGTCCAAACTATGTGTCACACTGCATTCGCACATAAAAACACTACTATAGAAATTCTATTATAAGAACAATGAATACATAAAAGAAGCACGTTATAATACATTCACAATAAAAAATAAATAAATTGTATAAAGACCCTTCTAGAATCTGTTATAAGAAAAACGAATACATAAAACAAGCATGTCTGTTTAGTTTAAAATTTTGCATACCATTGCCTATTCCACAATTTACTGTTCGATGCTGTTTATTGCTTTAATGAAAAGCAGAACAAATGAGTTCTTATAGCGGTTCAGTCTACAGGCAGGGACTCTAAGACGTGGACCTGAAGAAACTGATACTGAATATGAGTGGGGTCTGAGATGATATAATTACAATATCGATATAAACAGAATAAAAGCGTCAGAAAGACTGAAAGGAACGGCCACAACAGATGCCAGTACAAACTTATGACAACTATTTTACCGTGTTCATAAAACTCCTCCAATCTAACATTTTAGAAAATTCTGCTTTAAGAAACGAAACACATAAAATTTCATAAAACCCACAACATCAGTGACAAATGCTGTAATCACAGACTGCAATGTATATTGAAATTTTGGAAATGTCATATTACCTTTATTGAATAAAATTATATCGCGATACATATTGATATTGAATTATTGTCCACCCCTATGATCAACAGAGAGAAAAAAACAACTAAATCCTTCCCTGTCCAAATGGATCAGCGCTGAAAATTCCCACTTTTTCAGGCCTGTGTTCGATTTGACTTTGTTTTGACTTTATCCAGAATCAGAAAATGGTTTTGGACAAAAAGCCATGATGTATAAACAGGAATCCGTTTGTAATTCCTTTAAGTTTTTGTTGTGTTCATATCTATTAGGCGCTTGACGGAACCTGTTGGCCCCTCTCTTCCCTTCTAGATCAATGTATGGCACATTTAAATGTTACTATTTAAAACAAAAACATTGATTGAAAAGACAACTGTAACTGGCAAGCAAGACCTGAATAAAAAAGATTTAAAAAAATCCGGAGGGGCCAATAAAAAGCCTGATAGGCGGCTCAACTGTACCTTCAGATTCTCCTGGAGGAGGCAGGAGAACTCCTCCCTCTCAACCTTGTTGTGGTTTATCCACGACTCGATGGCCATGGTCGGGTTCTGGGAGCTGGGAACTCCATCTGAGCAGAAGACACAAAGCCTTTTCAACAACGCTGCTAAAGCGAGTTTTAACGCGTGTGATTTTTTTATTTGTTAAAACTGGAAAATGCGGATAGAATTACATCAATTTGGACCTTGAGCATTCCTGCAACGCTTTTAAACAGAGAGAAAACGGACACCTAAAAAAAAATGTTAGATATATAAAGTATTTCTTGACAGGCCAATCGTGTGCAGTACCCTTAATGATGTCCAGCAGCAGACAGAGCGGCAGATTGAGATATTCTTCGGCCTGATGGAGCTGAGCCAGGTGGATTTTAGCACACTGCTTGGCTGCGGTGTACAGCTCCTGGTCACTGTGTCTGTCCGCAAGCCACATCACCTAGAAAAAAATATAAAAACCACAACGAGTCTAAACATAAATGTTCTTAAACAAATGGCCGCGCTACACCGTCGCAAAAAAACAGCGAATCACCTGTAAGCAGTTCTTGACCTCCACCGTCCGCGAGAGGAAGCGGGAGCACTCCTCGAACAGAGCCGTGAGCTGGTACATGTCCGCCATCTCGTAGGTGTCCTGCAGCTCCTCCACCCGCAGCTTGATGGTGCCGTGGTAGATGTAGTCCACCAGCAGCTGGAAGACGGAGGCGCTCACGTCCTTCAGCTCGATGGAGCGGTTGTGGGACTCTTTGAGGTTGGAGGTGAACATGGAGCGGAAGAAGCTGCTCTGCGCCGACAGGACCAGGCGGTGCAGGTGAAACTGCCTGTCGTCCACGGTGATGGTGACGTCGGCGAACAGGCCGTCCTCCAGGCACAGGTCCATGATGCTCTTCACCACGCGGCTGGAATGGGAGCGGTCGGTGAAGGTGTAGCCGAGGAAGTAGTTCTCCTCCCCCACGGAGCCGCCGACACTGACGCCGCCCTCCTCACTGGACTCCATCTTTGCCGCCTGTCAGGTTAACAAAAAAAAACAAAAAAAAAAATGTTTACACCCATATTCCAGATCAGTGGATTATTCTTTAGATGACATCTAGACGAGATGAAACAATATTTAGTTCTCATAACTGGGTGGCTTTATATCAGCTGTAAACATCAAAGTTTAGCATAACCGAGCAGATAAGGGCAGAATACTAAGTTTATCAGTGGCAGGCAAACAGTAAACAGATGGCTTATCAATAGATCCTAACCCAAAACAGTCAGAAATAGGGACAACAAAGGTTTTCTTCTCCGGGTTTCATTTCATGTTGACCAGCTGTACTATGGAAAAAAAATCACGATGATCCACGATGAGGCCTTGAAACCAGGATTAGTTCAAACCTATGGTATAGAACTTTATTCTTATTACTATTATTGTATAAAAATCACAAAAATCTTGAAAGAAGTGAGGTGCTTAAACAGGACATTTTCCCTGACAGCTACTTGTTCTCTCTTCCTGTTAAAAGGTCTACCTATAAGTATATATCCAAATAAATCAAAAACTTAAAATAACCTACAACATATCTTAAAATATAACAACATAGCCTAAATTTAAAAAAAAATACATAAAATATCAAATTTATTCATTTTCAAGACTAATAACGACTAAGACCAGATTATTTTGACCAAACAGCTATATCTAACTTTAGGCAGAAATATATTTAATAAAACCAGTCACCTTCTGTATTGAGTGCTAACAGATCGCCCTGGGTTTAGACTTTAGGTGGCTGCACATATTTGTTGTGCTGCTGAGGGGTACAGACACCGCTGAGTAGCAAAGCTTGTACATGATGTGTTTTTCTCTCCACTTACGTGTCACTGAATCCAAAGTTTTCCTCCCCTCAAATTAACAGACTACCATTTTTGCACAGGATTGTGGGTTATTTAATTGAAGCAGAAAAGCGATGTCAGCAGTGTGACAATTTGATGTCTGTGACACACACACACATATATATATATATATATATATATATATATATATATATATATATATATATATATATATGTGTGTGTGTGTGTGTGTGTGTACTGTGATCTTTTAACAGAGCAGAAAGTATCTTAGCTGATCTAAACGTTCAGCTTTTACTGTTTATTCTCAGGTTGAGGACACTGAGCTGCTACCCAGCACTTAGAAAGCCACAACCTTCCTTCGTACCAAAGCTAATCAAGAGATTTCCATTAAACAAACAGTTGATGAAACAGGTTTGAAAATATGCTTTTATGATCACCAGCATGTCTGAAATGCAAAACTCGTTCTTTTATGATCTATTTAGCCATGGGTTGAATGAGATCCATGAAATCGTGCATTTCACACATGTTTGCCTTTGACATGGCAGCGGGGGAACCTGACAACAAGAAAAACAGTGACTGCACACGCTTTCTTTAATTAAATAAATAAATAAAGATGCTTTAAATAAGGTAAGGCTATTGCTAGCTGTGTTGTTGTGTTTATCTGCCATTGTCGCCCACAGCCCAACGCCGCCAGCTTGTTCTCCTGCTAAAGAGTTTCACAAAATATTTTGAGGGAAACCTAGAACTAAACAAATGTCGCCTAAATGTGACAACCATGCCCGTACACTACCTTTATTTGCACTGCTGCAGCATTCGGAGGGAGCTGGACCGTTCATCGGAAGTAAATAGTGTTTTAGTTGGATAAAAATGAAAGAGACCAAACGCTTACTGCCCCCGTGTGGCGGAGCTGTGTTACTGCAGTAGCATTACGCACACGAACGCAGCCACTTTGAAGCTCTTTGGATAGAAGCTCACAAAGAATGCAAAGAACGTAACACAATAAATAATTTTATTATACTAATGTGTCAGAAAGGTATTAAACAAACATTTCAGCAATTATGAGAGTAGATCATAAACTAAAAGTGGAATGTATTGTTAAAATCAAAATTCCACAGTCTCCTTATTGTCCTTATGTAACAATAATGACGTTTTTGTGAGACAGTGACTCAGAATTGACATGTAATACAGAAACGTAAATTAAACATGAGCATCCTTAGATGAGACCGACAAAAATGTAAAAACACACAGAAGAAAAACACAAGTAATAAATGTTAATAATCACGCAGTTATTTTAGTGTCAATTTAATCATTTCACATTTCCTGTAATATAAGAAAATAAGATCTTAAGATAGGAAAACATACTTAAATAATTATAGAAGATTACAGCACCTTAAAGTATATACACACCCCTTGAAGTTTTTGGTATTATTTCTACTAACAACTACAAACTTGAATATATTTTTCATGGTGATTATGTGCAATATACTAACACAAAGTAGCATGTTATTGTGAAGTCGAAGGAAAACTATGAATACTTTTAATTATTTATTTATTTTTACAACTAAAAATCTGAAAAATGCGGCATGTTTTGTATTTCTTGATACCCTCCAATAAAACCAGTGCATTGCCTTTAGAAGTCTGCTACTGAGTAAACTGAATAACATTATGTAAACATCTGTTTTGTAAAGGCTTGACAGGGAGCATTAGCTTACAAATAGCATGATAAAGGAGTGGAGGTGAGTCATTTTGTAGTGGTAAATACTACACAACTGCCCTGCAGTACAATCTAAACTCTCTCATTCAGATTATCCCTTCCCATTTATATTTTCAAAAAACTTTTGATCACAAAATTGAAACTTAAAGCTCTGGATTGTCCTCCTTCAATCAAGTTTCTATGCAATGCATTATTTATTTATTTTGTGTGCAAACTAAGAATGGGACATAAAGAAATAATTCAGAGTTTCCTTGCAGAGCTGTCACTGGTATTCAAACAAAGCAGTTCAGTTGCTGAAACCTTTCCCATTTTGCTTTAGTTTAAAATCTTTAAAAGCGTGCCTTACAAGTGAAGGAATAAAATAAATATAGAGTTGTGCTTCAAAACAATGTATTTTGTCTTTGTAATGTATTTTGTTTACTGCGTGGTGCATTTGAAGGAAACGTAGTTGCCTGTTGGAGTTTTGCAAAGCAAAAAGTTCAGATTAGAAAAAAAAAAAAGATTCTGCAATATAAACTCCTGCAGATGAGCCATCTGGCTTCTGCAGCCTTTTTTCCAAGCTGGAAAAATGAGAGGTATTCGGCGGACGTTTTATTCTTTCCACGAGTGCAGGGGTAGGGCCGATGTTGCTTTTCCTCTTTTTGTTCTGATCTAGAGAAGCATGAACACACAACTAAAACTCTGGCTCTCAATCATTCTATGGCTTTGGCTTGATCAAGTGCTGCGTGGTGAGTAGAAATAGACGTTTTGTTAGTTTCTATGTTGCTACATGCAGGTAGTCCATGTGTCATCCAGTGTGACACTGAAGCAATGTTGGTTATAGCTGCAGATCGTCTGTTTTTGGCAGGGAGTAATTTAAGAGGTACAACAATTCAACTTTTTCTTCTTCAGATGTGGCAGGAGGCTCGAGTCAAAATCCTGTGGCAGATGCCTCATCTCTCTCTGATGCAAACCTGATGTTTGAGGTACCTTCATTTCCGACTCCAGCACACTTCCAGACACCTGCAGTGTTTACCCTCCAAGGACAAAGTATATTTTTACTTTCATATTCTGCATGCAGTTTTTGCTGTTTGGGTTGGAGATAAACCAGGATGACAACGTTATCCTGCTGGACGAGGAGCTGGCATCGATGAGGAAAGGGCAGGAATTCCTGTCTCGGATCAATGACGGCATTCCGAAAAGTCTAAGCTCAATGGAGCTCATGGCACAGAACATGGAGAAGACGCCCCTGACTCGGGATCAGTTTGAGAACCTGGTTCTGAGCATGGTGTACTCTGCTCTGCAGGCCAGAGTCCAGAGGAGCAGAGAGGAGCGAGAGGCCTGGGGTGGAGTGCTCCTCCAGCTGGCAAACGTCACCACCTACAAATTACGGGGAGGTTTTCTCTTTGACTACAGTTAAAAAAAAAAGAAACCATAAAAAGGTGTGTGTGCATTTATTTTTCAGGCTTGGATCTTAAAAATTAGAAATTCAAAAATTTTCCAAAGGAATAGTCAACAACGTACAAATGAATATATTTAATGTTTGTACAGTAGAAAAATTGCTGGGAAAATGTGCACAGCGGAAAGATACATATAAAAGGCTCAAGAACATTTATAAACATCCCTGATCTTAGAAGCACGAACAGTAACAAAGAAATGTACAAAACAAGCTTCTCGTCTTTTAGTTTCTGACCATTTACTTCTTCCTCGACTGAGCTCGTTTAAGTTTGGTGCACCCGGTTTTGGTTTTGGTCTCAGCTTCTTCCAGAGAAGCCAGCTTTTTCTTCAGCTTTGCATCCCCAGTGGGACCCCTCCGGTCTCTGGCGGCGCGCTGCTGGCTCCTCCGCTGACCCCTCAGCCCGTCCGCCGACGGTGACGTCTCCTCCAGCGGTTTGTGTCGGCCGCTGACCAACGACGAGTCGTGGTCCCAGATCAGTAGTGTTACGCCTGAGAGCAATCATAAAGCGTAAGTTTTACTGTTGGATACAGTATTTACGCCCCTTAACCTATTTCAGATAGCTTCATCGTATTTACTGGGATTCCATGTGGTATAAAAACAAGGTGGAACATACAGTAGCTGTGAAGCGGATGAAGATGATGCATGTTTTTAACCAATATAAATCTGTATGGCTGGTCTCATCCCCCTCTACTCTCACACCCTCAAATAAAATCTAGTACCACCAACTGCCTCCAGAAGTCCCCTAAAGAGAGTATTAATCTGAGAAGAACTAAAGGGCCTACTGTAACTCTGGAGGAAAGGCAGAGATCCACGGTTCCGGTGAGGAAACCTATCGACAGACTATAATAGTCATGCGCTCCATGAATCTGGCCTTCGTGAGGGGTGGCAGAAAGAAAACCATTAGAGGTTCTGTTCAGGCCACGTAGCAGGCAGCAAATAAGCACATTGGCCTGCATGCTACCTAATACTTCACATCGCTCTGAACAAACCAGTGGTGATGGCAGCATCATGCTGTGGGGATACTTTTCTCTAACAGGGACAGGGAAACAGACCCTGGATGGATGGCACTAAATAAATGGAAAAACCTGTTAGAAACCCCGTTAGAGGCTGCTAAAGACTCCAGACTGGGGCGGAGGCTCATCTTGCAGCAGGACAACCGCCGGAAAGAGACAGAAAGAGCTACTATGGAGTCGTTTAGATTAAATCCAATTCATGTGTTAGAATGGCCTAGTCAAAGTTCAGACCCAACTACAAAATACACATCTAATTTTGAAAATAAAAATAAGCAAAAAAATTACATTTCTACATGTGCGAGGCAGATGGAGACATACCCCCCCCCCCCCAAACCATGCATTGTTTTCATTCACTACTGTTTTGTGTTAATGCACCACATAAAACATCCCAAAAAACACACTAATTTCTTTTTTTTAGCTGCAACGTCACAAAATGTTAAAATAACATAAAAAACTTTCACGAGACTTTCCAGCTGATCGGGTTCATGTACCTACGAACAGCATGCTGTAAACAGAATAAAAATACTCACCCATTCCAGATCCGATGACGTCGCCCATGGGGCTGAACTTGTTGATCTGTAAAAACAGAGTCCCTCGCTTTATTTAGTGCAGCGTTGGATCACATTTCGACTTGCTTGCGTTTAAATAAAAGTGTTATTTACCGATTTGATCCCTGTGGCGATGGAATCGTACATCTGAAACACCAGCTCCCCGCTGTTGGAGTCGAAGATGTCAATGGTCCTCCGATCTCCGGTGCAGATGCGGTCATCGGGGTAGCGCCCCGCCACAATCAGGTCGTACAGGGGATGCCATGTGGCCTACAGAACAATCGCATCAGGACTCTTATCTATCTACAACCATGGTGCTGAAAATTTGATTTTTAGTCATAAAACCAGATGAGATTTGATCAGATGGTCATAAAGAAGGATGCGACCGCGTTCTGCTTTTACTCCCATTAAAATAAACCTGAAGAGAGGCAACCCACCTTGATGGGGGTGAGGTGCTGAAACTGCCTGTGCGGGTGCTGGATGATGTGCTGAGGCTTGGACCAGTCAGAGGACGCGTACACGCGGATCTGGTCGTGCTGATCTGTGGTGAGCAGCTTGGAGCAGTCCAGAGGGTTGAAATAGGCTGCAGAGACCCATTAAATAGGTTATCAGGAGTGATTGATTCTCTTTACTTCGAGGACAACAGGAGTAAAGAGATAGCTGACATACAAACGGATCTAAAAATAAGTAAAATGTTCCTAAAATTTGTGTTTTTGTCCTAGATTTGAGCAGGTAAATAATATTATCTGCCAATGCAATGAGTATTTTGACCCCTAAAATAAGATAATTAGACATCCTGCACTTGAAATAAGATGATTGAGATGAATTGTTCCTATTTTAAGGGCAAAAGTCTTATTCCATTGGCAGATCATCTTATTAACCTGCTCAAATCAAGGACAAATACTCTCATTTTAAGAAAATATTACTCATTTTTGTTCCGTTTTTGCAGTGTTTTAGGTTTTTATTCACCTGATAAAGTCCTAACTCCCACATATTTCAACTGTCTACTCTCATCTCTTATATCAGGTCAGGGCTGCTTAATGCAGAAAAGATTGGATTATTCTTCTCATCCTCTTTATTGTTAAAAACAGCTTTTTTTTCCTGTTTCTGGTCAGCTGGGATTACCCAAAAGCATTACAACATAAAAAGCCAGAAATAAATGCCAGAGAAATGAGAGGCAGAATTTTAAAATGACTTTATGGGTCCCAGTTCATCATTTCTTTTTGTATTTTAGGCTGCGCTGCTGTCTGTGGCGGGGATCTTTGTCCCAATTAGTAACAATGTAAACAGCAACACTACGGATGTAGGAGAGAGCCTCTCGGTGTCAGCACACGTAAAGTGACGTCCAAATCGTTCAAACACACACGTGTTGGGGAAGGTTTTGCTCAGCCGGCCAAAGTTAATAGATAAAAAGCAGAACTATAACTTTGTTGGTTCGATTTTCCTTAATATGTTTGAATATAAAAAAGTAGTAGACCTGCTTAATTACCTAGGCAAAGTTTTTCTTGCAATTAAAAATGTCTACATCAGTCTGAAAAATTTAAACTCAGCTTTTTTTATTTTGCTGTCATCTGCTTGTTGGTAGAATAAAACCTCTTAATGCATCAAATGCTGCTCAACTGTCTGAGTCGTCTTCCCTGTGCTTTACTTTTTTACGTTTAGGTTTGTTCTTGTAAGACTTTCCCGCTCAAGAGATAATTTCTCCTCAGATATCTGACATCAAGGATGTTTTACCGCTGCGATGTTGAACAGCCACGCGTAAAAAGAATAACAAAGGGTTTACCAAAGGAAGAGAATCCCAACCTGAGTTGACAGCTCTGTCGTGAGGCATTTCGTGGAGGAAGCTCTTCTTGTCCTTGACGTTCCTCAGGTCCCAGAGCTTCACCGTGTGATCAACAGAGGCCGTCGCCAGCAACCAGTCGCATCGGGTGTTAAACTCTGCATGCGTCACTTTGGCTTTGTGCAACTTATGGCTGAAGATCTAATAATTAAACAGATCAAGGGCAGCAAAAACGTGAATGCCCGTTCTCTTTATATTCTAAAGACAGCCATTTACAGTAGCTTCCAGAGGAAACAAAAAACCTCAAACATGTCTCCCACTGTGAGAGATAAGTACAAGCTATAGTTACATCAGTCAATTTAAAATCAACATTTCTGAGAGGCTTGTTTGTCAGACAAAAAGCACAATTTAAGCAGGTATTAAACGTTGTTTTCACAAGGCCCCCATTTCTGCATGAAAATATTTGCTCTTCGTTGGTCTGATCCAATATTCTAATCTTTATTGTTGTGTTTTTATTAGCCGGAGGTACGGGGGGGGATCACAATTAACAGAAATAAAAGCATTAAAACATCATTAATCTGTGTTCATCTGTATAATGTGTTTCCCTTAGTGATCTGAAATAAATTAACTTTTCAAAAACATTGAAATGTATTAAATATGACTGTACCTATAGGAATTGTTTTCAATCCTTTTAGACGTATACTACTAGACATTTAAGCCTCTGTTCAGCGGTCACTTATTCTCAAATAACTTACCAATTTATTCCATGCTATCTGCTTTTCTGCTCATCAAAGTCAGTAAATGTTAGTAAAGAAGTCCTTGCAATGATTCTTCAGGAGGCAGACTTTTTGCGAACCCTACAGGTAAGACCAACATTATTCACTCCCCTGCTAGATTTAGGTCTAAAGCCCTTTTAAAAAAAAAAAAATAACAAAAAAAAAAAACAATTGTGTTTCTTTTGACTGGAAGTAACATTAACTTTGATTTCCCCAGATTTGTTCCTTCTTTCTGAGAAGAAAGAAGGAACATTGAATTCAATTCAATTCAATTAAGTCTCTGCTAACTCCACCTCAGTCTCCAACTCAAATTCATTGAGAGCATTTAAAAATAAAAATATAATTTTTTTAGAAGTTGAGACGTAAAACGGTTTAAAGTAGATATTTTTGCTCCTGAGTGGTGCACCTTTTGCCCGTCCAGTCCCAGCAGAGTGAGCTCTCCCACGTTGTCCCCCGTCACAAGCATCTGTCGACTCACAGAGACGTCGACGCAACAATACCAAAAGCTGCAACAAAAACAATGTCCATTTAGAGGATATAAGCAATAATCACCAAAGAACATTTGACATTTGTAATAAATAATCATAAAACACACTTCCAGCTACAAAATTCAAAAACTCTACTCCTTTAGGTGACATTCACCCCCCCCCACACACACACACACCTTTATGCTAATCAAACTTACAATTACACAAAACAATTAAAAAAATAATAATTTGATCTGGGTTTCAGAGACTACCAAGCACACACAAAAAAACATAAGATTTTACACAAAAACATGGAGCACAAAATGCAATGCAAGCACAGCGCCTTACAAAAACACTGATTTTCCCTTTTAGTGACATTGCCAACCACAAACCTCAATGCATCTTATTGAGATCTACAAGACAAACGAAAGGTAGCGTGAAAATTAGATTTGTTGTCCAACAAGACATCTACAACGTGAGGCGTTGATATTCTGCTCTTTTAGAGGCGATCCTTTAAGAAGCACATTTAGGGTGATTACAGCCACAAGCCACTTGGTGTTATGCCTCCAAACGCTCTGTACATATAGAGAAAAACATTTTTACTCATTCTTCTGTGCACAATAGCTCAAACTCAGCCAGACTGGATGGAGACCTCTGGATCTCTCCAGCCGCTTCCCAGGTTCATCTGGAACCTTTTCGTTGCTTCAAATTAATGCTCTCCTTGCCCGGCATGCCAAATTAGGTGGACGGACAGGTCCTGGTGGGTGTGCAGTGGTGTCCACACTCTATTTTCAGATGATTAACTCCTCGTGCCTGATACTCAAAATTTGGGATATTGTGTTTTTTTAAGCCTCTACCTGACCTGTCGGCGATGTTCTTTGGTCTTCATGGTGTTGTTTGTTTTCAAAAGTTCTCTAACAACCTTCTGAAGGCCTTCACAAAACAGCTGGATTCATACCGACATGAAAATACACGACATGTATTAAACAGGTGACTTCTGAAGGTTATTGGTAGCATGGGGTTTTATTTATGGGTATCAGAGTAAAAGGAATGAGCATATATATATATATATATATATATATATATATATATATATATATATATATATATATAAAATTATAAAACAATTACATTTTTTGCACTTTTAATTAAAAAAGGTTGGACACAACTAGTTAATCACATAAACTCCCCTTCAAAAATACAGAGGTTTGTAGTTGTAATATGAAAAAAGGGAAACAGTTCAATGCCTAGAAATACTTTTGTATGGCACTATAACTGCAAATGTTGTCGTTTTTTTTTTTTTTTGTCACATCACGCATCAGTCTTCTTTCCAGCTTTCTCACCAAACGTTGTGGTGATCGTGCCCGCAGTCTTGGGTTCTGGACAGCAGGGTGGGAGGGTGGCCCTCAAAGCTCTGCAGGGTCAGTGTCCCCTCGCCAGAGGCGACATAAACGCTGGAGAAGTCTGTGGGGCAAAACTTCATCCCTCCAATAAAGTCTCCCGCTCCTTTCTGCACACACAGATACAAACGTACACGCAGTTAGCGCATCGCGCTGCAATGCACGGGCCTGGATCGGTTGGGGCCGGCTGATAAGAAGACTGAGGCGAGACTGAGCGAGCTTCCAACCCCGATGGAGAAAGACGGGCTCTTAGTCTTACTTCAGGGTGTCTGTGTTGGCAAACACTTTTAGGGTTGTCCCACTGAAATCCCGGAGAGCTGTGGAACCTCCCATAGACGAGGTGAACAGCTGAGTGGGGTTTAACGGGTTAAACTTCATGTCTGTAACT
Organism: Fundulus heteroclitus; assembly: GCF_011125445.2. NCBI lineage: Eukaryota > Metazoa > Chordata > Actinopteri > Cyprinodontiformes > Fundulidae > Fundulus > Fundulus heteroclitus. The sequence goes on from NC_046362.1 coordinate 15,415,972, forward strand.
GAGTCTCCAGGCCCCATCTGAGCAGAGAATCAACAAAACATGGTGGAAAGGCACATCTAGGGTGCACACTTCTACAAGCCAACCTCAAAATGGGACTTTTCTTTAGCCGCGAAAAGATGGCCGGTCGTTATAAAGGTCGAGCAGCACCCCTTGTACTGCTCGTTACAGAGATAAAACCGGATCGGACCCACCAACTCACCCCTGGAAGGAAGGTTTTCTTTTCAGACTTCTCAAAGTCCCAGAGGAAAATGTCGCCGCCTTTAGAGGCTGCCGCCACAGTGGTGGGTTGAGTGGGGTGCCACTCCAAACAGGTGATCCTGCGGTCAAAGGGACTGCTGGCGCCGTGAAAATGATACGACGACAGAGATCGGACAAAGGGCCCCTGGAGACACTGGAAGAGACAAAGAGAAAGTTTTTTTTTTTTAACTAAACTTCCAGTGGAATAAGACATTCATTATGCTTTATCACACGCTGCACTTTCTGAGTCTACAACTCCTTAAAAAAAACTAGATTATGAAATATGCTGGTGAAGATTCTTAGTCATCCAGGTCATGGTCATTCCAAAAAAAGGTAAAAAACAAAGCAACTGGACTTGTTTTCCGTAGTTGAAACGAAACGTCTTCAACTACGGAAAACAAGTCCAGTTGCTTTGTTTTTTACCTTTTTTTGGAATAGATTATGAAATACAACATTTTATTTCCCTTTGGGATTAATAAAGAGTTACTGAAGCAAAACTTCCTAATTTTAGTCTTTTATGTGTTGAACCACTCAACTATGCTTTGGACAATGTACACTCCCCAGTGTTTTTTTTTTTTTTTTTTTTTTGTAAAATTGCTTGTAAAACTGCTAGCATGCGATTTAGCCAATTGCATGCTAGCAGCTTACCGCATTTAGGCATCTATAGACGTGGCGAAGACGACTTACTGACGTTCAAGCCGAGCATCAGAATGCAACATATTTAAGTCACTTTCACGCGTTTTTTTTTTTTTTGTTCCCAGATGAGCCGGATTTAACATGTCATACCTGCACACCTCCTGGGATTTTTTTTTACGCACGATCATGTCTTTGATCAAAAGAGAATGGAAATATTCAGTGGACAGCAGCTGCGAGGACTAAAATGCCTCGCTGATGTCAGAGGTCGGCAGAGCATTGGCAGACCGGTTTGGAACGATAGAAAGGAAACAGCAGCTCCAGTTTCAGTCAGTACGAACGGCGTTGTGAGAATGTCCTCTCAGTACCCAGAACCCTTTGAACTTTGAAGCAAATGGGATACAGCAGCAAAAAAAAAAAAAAAAAAAAAAAAACACTGGGTGCTAAGAACGAGACACTGAGGCTGCAATTCAGCAGCTTCCACAGTCCAACCCAATCGAGCATCTTTGGGATGCAGCTCAACAGGAGAGTTGCATCACGGATGTGCAGCCGGCAGATCCGCAGCAGCTGCTGGCGTTGCATACATGCACCGACATTTCTGATTCAATTTCCAATTGAATCTGTGCTACAAAGAATTAAGACAGTTCTGATGGTAAAAGAAGGTCCAGCAGGATACTGGCTGGCAGGGTGTTTTTCATCAAGCAGGCTGGTAAGTTTATGCAATTCTTGTCTTTTCTGAACCACATTATGCAGAGACAGACGATTCAATACAACAAAAAGTTTTCATCCTAACAGAAACGGTCCTGTTAAACTTGGAAATGTGTAAAAACGTAATTACAATTTTTCTGTTTTTCCTGGTCCATTTTGGGCAAGGCAAGGCAATTTTATTTGTGTAGCACATTTCAGTACAGATACAATGCAAAGTGCTTTACGTGATTAAAATATAGGAAAATAAAACAGAATAAAAGCAAGTAGGAATAAAATGCAAAAGCAAAATAGAACATGGGAGAAAATAAAAGAAAGCAAGCATCAAAAACAGTTGGACTACAAAGTTGAATTAATGATGTTTCAGTAAAACAGCTTAACTAGAACAGTCGAAGTCAATCCTAAACAAATGTGTTTTTAATCTTGATTTAAAGGAACTTAGGCTTTCCCCACTTTTACAGTTTTCTGGAAGTTTGCTCCAGATAAGTGGAGCATAGGAACTAAATCTTGTCATTATGATATTTCTGTTACTTTCCTGTGTGTAGTTTGTGTTGTTTCTTTTACTTATGACGATGTTGCTTTTACCACTTATTGTTTTTACCTGTACAGAGTTCTTCAGTGTTTTGAAAGGCGCTTGAAATAAAATGTATTATTATTACTATGATTATGATTATGATTATTATTATTATTAAATGCTGCTTCTCCGTGTTTAGTTCTGGTTCTAGGTATGCAGAGCAGGCTGGAGCCAGAAGACATTAGTTGTCTGGTGGGTTGATGCACTGATAACAAGTCTGATGTATTTAGGTGCTAAGCCATTCAGGGATTTATAGACTGACAGAAGTATTTTAAAGTCTATTCTCTGAGATACAGGCAGCCAGTGGAAGGACTTTATGATTTTACAAAAACACTCAGAAATTAGACCTTATTTCACCACAATGTAGTGCACTACTTGATCCAGGACAAAGCGGCTGTGTTTACCTGTCTCATCTGAGAGTGCAGACTCTGGCCCAGCGTGCTCTTGTATATATAGTGCAGGATGCTGCCATGGCCAGGCTTCCTCTGGACTCCCGCAGAACTGTAAGGAGCCCCTGCAAGACGAAGAAATCCATTCAGCTAACCTAAACCAAAACAACCGTGGACGCCGTCAAAACAACGCACCGCACCTCCTTTGGATGTTTCTCCATCGATCTTGGCTCGCAGTTTTTTAGCCGGCGACAGACCGGAGACCTCCGCAGCTCTTTTCTTCACTTTACTTTTCGGTCCGCCAGCCTGTGACTTGGTGGACTTGCCTTTCATCTCTCCGCGTGACAAATCAGCAACACGACACGAAACGAATGGTTTGACTAACTCTACATCAGTCAGTCTGCCCACGTGGATGACGCTCTTACCTGCAGCTTACCTGCGATGGCCAGCTGCAAGTAACAAATCGGAAAATTCTGTGTTTGCATAACGCTGCAGAACACGTGACCTCCCGGCGGCTGGGCGCGTGTGTTTTGTAACCTCTGCGTCATACAGTCGGAGCACAGCAGAGGGCGCTGTTCGTCAAACAACGACTTTACCGGAGGCCATGTTTGGTGTCCGGTTAAGACTACAAAGTGACGTCACGACATGCTGTATTTCATATGTGGCGGTAATCCTTTTCTCTTTGACTTACAAAAAGAAGAAAAAATAATATTGTGGAGCGTTATTCAAGTCAAGTAATAAAGGATGTTATTCACTCAAAACAATCTATTTATTTAACATTCATTTAAACTCGTTGACTAGTTAGACTAGTGTTTAATTTCCCTTTGGGATTAATAAAGCAGTTTTAAATTGAATTATATGAAATAATACTGTGTATTTTTCAGAGATGTTATCACAGGTGTTGGTTGTTTGTACCTGTGATACTTTTGTGTTTGTTTTGTTGTTCTTCCTATCTGTCTTTCTGCAGGTGAAGCAAACCCTGAAGATGTTATCTCGTACTCTCTTTTTCCTCTAAGCCATTTTTATCACATTCTCTCCCTTTTTTTACGTTTTGCCGCACCTTTCTCCTTTCCTTTTTTATTTTATTTTTTCCTTATCATTTCGGTGTCTGTTGGAATTGAAATAATTCCAAAAAATGATCAAGTTTTTGCATGAATATCAAGTGGAGCACAATAGCGAGCAGTAATGCTCTCTATTTGGGCTCTCTTTACCACTAAGAAATAATGACACATAGATTGTTTTTAGCCTGTTCAGAGTAAAAGTTAGCTTAATACACATGCACAACCCCACTTGTCAGTTTGTTAAAATATTACAAATTAATTCTTCTGTATAATCTATCAATGACTCAAAACATACATTTTACAAGTCTTTGCGATTTTAAATGACAAGAATGAGTCAGTATTTAGTCATGGTCCGAGCTATTTATCAGCTGGATTGTTTGTCATTAGGGTTATGTTATCTTCTTCTTTATTATTATGGCAGGTTGTAAATGGCTTATAGGTGCATACCGCCACCTACTATACATTGGTGTGTAACATCAATGGCTTCCACCCACTAAATTCTGTTTATTAGTTTTGTGTTATGCATATAAATTAATAATGTTTTCATAATTGTACAGATTTTCTCGTTGTTCCCTTCATTTCCCAGTATGCCTTCCAGGACCCATTCTTTTCCTGCCTTTCGTACTACTACACACAGTCTCCTTCATTTATGTACATTTCACTGTTTAACAATATGTGTTCTACATTTTCTTTTACTTCACATCCCTCACATTTACCGTTGACTTTCATCCCAATCATATACAATATGTCATTAAGATAAGTGTTTCCTACCCTTAGTCTGACCATAGCTACTTCGTCTCATCTATTTTTCTCACCAAAATTCCTTAGTGATACAGATTTTTGTATTTTATATCAATGTCTTCCTTTTTTATCTAGATCCCACCTGCCAAATTTCCAATTCTTTGAAATAAAATGTTTGAACCAAGAGATTTGAACCAAGTCTCCTGTACACATATTATATCTGGCACTATTTTTAATTCATAAACATGACGTCTTAGTTCTTGTCCATAACTCCTGACATTCCATTGAAAAAATGCGTAGAAGCATTAACAAAAACTTTAACCCTTGTTTTGAGCATGTTTCTGTTATTTCAGAAGTACTTAGAAGGGTATGAAGCTTGAATATCTTTCATGTCCAAGAATCTCCCTGGTGCTGTTACAATTTCTTTTATTTTATCACGTTTCTTCATGTGTACTGTAACATTTACTATGTGACAAATAAATCCTACAAAGTTATCTTTTATCACAATTATTGTGCCTTCATCCATTTCACCTTTGTGTGTGCATGTATCCCCCTTGCTATAGGCTTCAATCATGCACACCTGCCTCCCCTCCAATTACAGTGTGGTTTTACCTGTTTTTTTTTTTTTAAGAAAATGAGAAAGAAACAGATAAATGTTTATTTAAATCACATAAGCACGTCTCTCTCTCTCTCTCTCTCATCGGCCTACAAACCTCAGCACCTGAAGGTTCTGAAGTTATTTCCTGGGATGTGATCCCCAGGGTGGCGATGTTGGTCCTTGTTTTGGTTACTCTGCTCATTGTAAGCAGTGAAGTTTAAATGGGCAGAACACCAGATAAACTTTTAAACGCCTGTATTGCCTCACCTAGTATGTTGACAGTAACATAATATAGAAATGATAAAAACGTAACTATGTAGTTTATTTCTCCACGTTTATTTGTCATAAATAGCTCGGTTTCTTTTCAGATAAAACTGTAAAGCATATTGTTACTTTTAGACGCTGAAATAAACCTTTTTTTAATAATGCACAATTCCACCGTTCTCTCTCAGGAGCTGTTTATCGGTTGCTAGGCTACCCCAAAAGGCATTCCGATATTTCACTTCATTTCCAACTGCTGACTTCTCATATTTTACATTTTTGCCCGGTGTCGTGTATTTGCCGTGAAAGACACGGAAGTCCCACCGGAAACACGTGATTTCTTTCTGCGACCTTATTGGCTGGTCTCGACTCGTTTTGAAAAAAAAGGTCCGTACCAAATAACACGGAGGGAAGATTCAAATTTAGAGCAACAGACACGGTCAAACTAAAGCACTTACTCTTCACACAATGAACCGACAAGCGTAAGTAGACTTTATTTCCCCCTCCGTTTATCGCCTTTAGAGTTTCTTTCTCGTATCCACTGAATTATCTATTAATGTTGAACTATTTATTTGCGGAGTTGTCGAGGCTTTGACTACTAGCTTAGCTGACGCTACGGGATAGTTGTTTGCGGGATAATCGGTCAGACTTGCGGTGCCGGTTTGAAATGTAATGCAGTTTCTCCTTCTCTATCAGGAAATGTAAAACACCCCGAAGGCCTCCTCCTAAAAAGCCGCCTAACAGCCAGAAAGACCCAGTCGGGGTAAGTGTCCCAGGTTGATGAAAGACCATTTCAACATGGCGAACTACTGCACTATGTAGCCTCGTTTGCATTTTTTTTTCTTGAACGAGTAGTCGGAGCGAAGAAAAATTATTTGCTTTCGTTTATCTTAGGTGTATCTCCGCGTGCGGCCGCTGGCTGCGGAAGACGAGGAGTGCTGCATTGAGGTGATCAGCGGCACCACCGTCCAGCTGCATGCTCCTGAGGGCTTCAAAGTAAACCGCAATGGCGAATATAAAGAGGTAAGCAAACCAGCAGGTGTACCTTTGGATTACTGCGGCGTGCACACCGCGTTTGTCAGCGAAACCAGCACCAGCAGTAACTGGTTTAACTATCTAAGGATTTTATTTGGTTGCTTTACATAGAATTTACTAATATTTACTGCATACTGTCATTATATCGAGCATTTCCGTCACATTTACATTGGAAATCTATCTATCTATCTATCTATCTATCTATCTATCTATCTATCTATCTATCTATAATCTCTCATTGAATATGAAAAAAAAAACTGATCTCGGTTCAATGGGCCAGTCTTAATTATTTAGTGAATAACTCATTGACTTGTGGAAAAATGTTATTTATTGCACAGAAAGCCCAAACTGAATATATTTTCTAAATGGAGTGTAACCAAACAATGGGGAATAAAAAGCTGTTTTCTTCCATTATTTGGAGCCAATAAACAAACTGACAATACAGCCTTGATGCATGATGAGCACTGTTCATTATGTTTATACAAAGGCACGCATGCAGCTATGGGTGTACAGTGTGTTTATAAATTACAGCATCAGATGCTGTAATTTTTAACTAACTGTAGGTACACCAGTTTCTGCATAATCTGTCAAAGCAGAGAAAGATCAACGTAACACCTAAATGGCACATTGTTCACAATGCTGATCTAGGTTGTGATACAGACTAACCAGTTTGATTTACTTCTTTACCTTCTTTTAGCTTCATAGATGGGTTGTTTAAGAGTGCACTTTATCCTAAGAGTTCAAGACAAAATGTGCTTAGGTCTTAGATATATAAATATATTAAATTACAATTTTGGAGAAGTTTCAAAAAAGCAAAATTTCCCTATCTGTTTAACATCTCTTTACAAATGTTCTTTGAAACTGTGTCTTGAAGATAAACCTGCTCCTCTTCTCTTTAAAAATGTTGCTGTTCTGTAAAGAATGCATGACAATTGGAAGGCTGTTCAGATTTTCTTTTTTTTGAAGTACTTAAACATATGACTGGTATTTTATTTTTATTTTTATTTTATTTTTTGCATGGTCAATTACATTGTTTTTGTTTTGCCCTAATGGATTTGTTTTGCTTTTTAGACGCAGTACTCCTTCAAAAAAGTCTTTGGCGTTTCTGTCGATCAGATGGAGCTCTTTGAGCATGTGGCCAAACCTCTCATCGTTGACCTCATTCATGGGAAAAATGGTAAGAGCAGAGATCAGATACAGGACTGTATGTTTTAATATGCAGTGCTGTTGAGTTGTCTACAGAGGCACAGAGCTGCTATAATAGCAAAAGTAAGATAGAGCTATATCGTGTAATTTTCTTTTGCTTGGGTGGTAGCTTTAAGCTTCTACTGTTCAGTTCCTGTATTATTATGGCATCTCTAGCCTTTTCTTCTGTTCAAATTCAATGCTGGCTGATAATAGTATGGTCTTTTTGTGGCAGGTCTGCTCTTCACATACGGTGTCACGGGAAGTGGAAAGACTTTCACCATGACTGGTTCTCCGGGTCAGGGCGGGTTGCTGCCCCGCTCCCTTGACATGCTCTTCAACAGCATCGACCCTTATCAGGCCAAAAGATATGTAAGACAGCCGCACACAATGAGGATATTTTGAGTCCACGTCACTTCCTGTCAGGTTTTCTGAACTTTGTCTAATGGAGTCTTCTCTGATCAGGTTTTTAAGACTGATGATAAAAACGGTGTGGATCTTCAGTGTGAAGTTGATGCTTTGTTGGAGCGTCAGAGGCGGGACAACGCTTTGAACATTTCCAAAACTCCCTCCTCCAGGTAAACGACAACGTGAAGCTGTGAAACAGAAACAAGCGGCTCTTCAATACTTTGCGACTGGATTACTAAATATCAGTGTGTGTAATTTGCCACTTTTAGACAGAGGGTAGATCCTGAAATCGGTGACATGCTCAAACAAGAGGAGGCTTGTAAAGCAGACGGTGTGGACGAGGACAGCAGCTACAGCGTCTTTGTCTCCTATATTGAAATCTATAACAACTACATCTACGACCTCCTGGAGGAAATGCAGGAAGATGCAATCAAGCCAAAGTAAGTTTCTAGAATGAGGTGTACACATAGGCTTGAAACGCATGCTTAATTATATTGTTTGACCTGTACAGTCTTCATTAAGGCGTTTTTAATAGTTTCCTGACAGAGCAGCTAGAGGACAAAACTGTTGTCTTCTTTTTGCTAGGTGGAATGGTGGAGGGACTCCTTTGCGCCAGAACACAGAGTTCACGTACGTGGCCATCGAATACTCATCAGTATAGCTGCATGATTTAGCCGAGCTGTCCTGTTCCTCACATGGGATTTCAGAATATATCCCTTATAGTAACGGGGAGTTTTTTGCAAGTGTGGTGGAAAGAGCCATCTAAATACACTGCTAGGTGTTTCATAGAATATTTGTTAGTCTCTTATTTCTGAAAACAGAGTCCATAATAGATTCCAAATGATTTTTATTTCTATCTCTGTGAAACAAAAGATGCTAAATGCAAAATTTAACTCAAAAGTGTATTTAAATAAATAGGTAAATTGAATTAAGTAAAACAAAATCCCATATCAGTTCACCATTAAAACACCATATTTTTTTTTTCATTGGGACCACAGGATGGAAATGGGCTCAACTTGGAGGCAGCAGCATCATTCTTGTGACATTACAAAATAAGTTTTGTATTTGCAAAGTGGAATATGTCTTAAAAGACATGCCGTTGTTTTCTCTTTTATCTATATTTGGATAAGCATGGTAAAAAAAAGAGAAGGAAATTATAGAAAAACAAAAGGCACAATTTGTGTTTAAAGCTCTTCTCTTGTGCCTACTTGCATGTAATGGTTTATGCTCTTTATCTGTAGCATGAAAGACGGTTTCACTTCAGTGAATAACGGTCTTATCTAACTTTTTTTTTTTTTTTTTTTGCTGTAGACCACCTCAATCTAAAACCCTTAGAGAGGATCAGAATCACAACATGTATGTGGCGGGCTGTATGGAGGTGGAAGTCAAGTCTGCTGAGGAAGCGTTTCAAGTTTTCTGGAGAGGTGAGAGTTTCCGTGAAATCGGGATACAAATGAGCCTTAGAGAAAGGAAACACTGCAGTGATGATTTTTAGATGCAACTGACCTGGAATTGCTGATCTCCGGGTCGGCTCTGTCCAGGAAATGAATCTGGTTAATCTTCTCTCTGAGCAGGTTGGAAAGATCTGTAGTTTTGTGCCATAAATTGTTGGGATGAATTAAACCTGCCCATCACAATTCTGCATTTAACCTTTTTAGTAACATCTGTGAATTTTCTCTTTTTTTTTTTTTTTTTTGCAGGTCAAAAGAGAAGAAAGGTTGCAAATACTCGGCTTAACAGAGAGTCGAGCCGATCGCACAGTGTTTTTATTATCAAGCTGGCTCAGGCTCCTCTGGATGCAGACGGTGATAACATTCTCCAGGTGAGCTGCGACTAAACCTTTCCCACAGTTCATAACACATTTTAAAGTCCCCCAGCTGTTAAGTTAAAATTTATACTTATATTTTTTTCTTTTTTTTTTTTTCCTCCTTTCAATTTTCAGGACAAAAACCAGGTGAGTGTCAGCCAGCTGTGTCTGGTCGACTTGGCAGGAAGCGAGCGCACTGGTAGGACGGGAGCCGAAGGCACGCGGATCCGTGAAGCAGGTCCGTTAATCACGGAGACAATTTTACGCCTAAATCTTTCGCTCCGTCTAACACGTTTTGCCACACAGGAAACATTAACCAGTCTCTCCTGAATCTGCGGACGTGCATTGAAATACTTCGGGAGAACCAAATGTGTGGCACTAACAAAGTAAGAGCTGCCAGGTGAAAACGAAAACCATTGTTTGCGTTCGAACCACGCATTAAATGTAGCGTTTGTGTTCATAGATGGTGCCGTACAGAGACTCCAAAGTCACCCACCTGTTTAAAAACTATTTTGACGGAGAAGGAAAGGTCCGGATGGTCGTCTGCGTCAACCCCAATGCAGGGGATTATGAGGAAACAATGGCAAGTTGATCTCACAGATTCAGTGTCATGCTAAATGGGTTAAATGGTACCACTTTTTTTTTTTCCCCGTTTCCTTTTTCCTAACCAATGTCCTGTCTGTGCAGCTGGTGATGCGTTTTGCAGAGATGACCCAGGAGGTGGAGGTGGCTCGTCCAGTGGACAGGCCCATATGTGGCTTTACTCCAGGACGCCGCCATCGGAACCAGACTTCAAAAGAGGAGCTTTCTCACAGGTTGGAGGAGCGTAGTAGTCCGATAGACAACGGTAAGAATGCTACACAAGTCTAATAGGTTGAGAAACATAGTTACAGATGTAATAGCTGCATATATTCTTTCAAAGACACATTTTAAATGAAACCAGTCAGATCATATCACCTTAAAATGTCTTGATGTCTGAAGGACTTTCGGTTCAGAACATTGCACTCTTATTCACTCATTTGTTTTTAGATGTTTAAATCCTGGTGTAACTTTTTTTTTTTTTTTGTGCCTTTATTGATTCCTCGTTCATCTGTTATTTTTATTCATCCATCTTACAGTATGTAGCTTCCATAAATTCTGTATCCGTAGCCTGACTGCTACAGATACCGTGCAGTGTTTTCTCTATTATCAAGGATAATACTGCAGAACTGCTAAAAAGGTCACCTTCCAAGTTGACAGCTTATTTAAAAAAAATAAAAAAAATTGGCACGATTTTGTAGTCCAAGCTTAAAGATGATTAAGCAACAAGTGGGCGCAGTTCATTGCATCGTCCTCCAGCATACTCCAAAAATGGCTGACCGGGGTGTGAAGTGTCTCCTCTGCGTTTTTAAAAGGCCGCACCAAAACGAGGTGGTGCGTTCAAGCGACTGGAGCAAACGACCGATCTACTTGTTAGCCTTATGTACTGGTGCAACACAGAGATGCTGCAAATGAGTTTCTAGTGATGCAACAGGCATAATATTGGTGATCACACCGAAACGAGTCGCTGGTGTTGATAAATCTGCACTTTTGTCTTGTTGTGACAACCAATCAGGAACTGGATGTGATGTGGAAGTTAAGCTGATAGTGATAGACTGCTGTCGGCCTGAGTTGTATGACTCAACCAATTACTACAGAGACAAGTCCAGAAAGGACGTAGCCCTGAACAGATTCAATGGGAGCCAACCAGGATTGATAATGTGCAGAATGTAGAGTGCTACACATTTTCAATCTGGTTTGTTAGATTAGAGTAAAAATCAATTCTGTGGATTTTTTAAAAAAAATTTTCCCTAAAGTATATTAATAAAGGGCTTACCTTAGAGACCGAGACCCTTGATTATTTACAAATAAAACAAGCCTGAGCTCATGTGGGGCTTTTTTACCCAGGAGTTGGCTTAGTTCTAGTAAAGAGAATTCCTAGTTCATAGGATTTAGCTTTAGGACCATTTTATGTTCCTAAACAGGTTGGAGATAAATTTTCAGCTCCAGCAAGACTGTGACAAGGCAAGTTCAATAAATGCATGAATGAGGGAGGTTGTGGAGGCGAGTAAAGGTCTTCCACCCTGAGTACTGACCTCAACCTGACTGGAATGCAACAAAGAGGAGCCTGTTAGCCAGCCCTTCTGGTCCTACACCAGTGTCTGACCTCACAAATGCTCAAAACCTTGAATTCTCATAAACGGAATTGAAAGCCTTCTTGAAAGAGTCGAAGTAGGAATATCTGCAGACGCTGAGCTGACGTCATTAAAAGGAGAACGTCAGAACTTTCATCTTTAAATCAAGTTGTTTTTGATGTCTATGATCCTTGGATGCGTCCAGTTTTCTGTTGCATTAGAAACGGTGTTAAGGGGCTGAACTGGTCCTGTTTCTTCAGGTGGAATCTCCGTTCTGAACGGCATGGCGCTGAGCCTGCCGCCTCTGCCCTCGTCTGAACTGACTGACCCCAACGATGAGATCACCCTGCCCCGGCTGATTGAAGCGCTGCAGAACAGACAGAGGATCCGGCAGATGATGGTTGAGGAATGCAGCCGAGCAGGTGCCTGCCCAGAGCTCCTTTCCCACGGGCCGTCTGTTTCTGGTCTCGCCTCACCTTCCGTTTCTTCTCGTTTTAGCCAACATGATGAAGTCTATGCTTCAAGAACTGGACTCCAACCTCATTTCCAAAGAGAATTTAATCCACGAACAAAACGGCAGACTTGCAGAGAAAGACCGAGCGATCCAGAGCAACAAGACTGAGATCGAACGTTTAGAGAAGAAGGCCAAGATGCAAGAAAACAAGGTTCTGCCTTAACTTAAAACTACTGGTGTGTAGACGTTTTTTTTTTTGTTTGTTTGTTTTTCTAAAGGTTTCTCATGACTCTGTTCCAGATCGTCATTTTGCAGAAAACAACTAAGATCTACGAGGATGACAAGCGTTCCCTGCAGCAGGAGCTGGAAACCAGGGGGCACAGACTGCAGAGAGAGCTCTCCGACAAGAGGCGCATGGAGCAGCGCATGCAGGGCATGGTCTCAGACACTCAGCACAAGTGGGAGAAGGAATGTGTAAGTCGCAGCGAGCACGCCGCCGCTTTCACGTTACATTTGGGGCGCCGTCGGACTTTGAGGCGAGTAACATTGTCGCTGTTGTGCAGGAGAAACGTGTGAACGCGATGCAGCTCGAGATGCAGAACAAGCTGTGGGTTAAAGATGAAAAGCTGAAGCAACTCAAGGCTATAGTAACAGAGAGCAAGACTCCTGGTCGTTCTGATGCTCCCCCGCGTCAGACTCAGCCTCAAACTCAGCCTCAGAGACCCTCCAGGGAGGAGAGACCCTCCAGGGAGGAGAGACCCTCCAGGGAGGAGCGACCCTCCAGGGAGAAGCGACCCTCCAGGGAGGAGCGACCCCCAGCAAAGAGATCGGCATCACCGTCTCCTCTTCCTGTATGTTGCCTCCTTCGAAATCGGCTCACGGTCTTTTTATTTGTTTTATGGAAAATAGTTTATAGTTTAAGAGTATCCCTGACTAATGATGCTGTTGCCTTTCTGCAACTCTGGTTCTGGCTGTGAGACTGCGCAGCTTTCTGTTTGTTCATGTTGTATTTGTACTTCTGATCTCATCTCCAATGTGCATGTCCACTTTGCTCCTCAGAGCCCCGTTGAGTCCCCTCAGGTCAGTCCAGTGCCAGGGTCACCTGCAGTCAGAACCGTTAACCTTGAGGAGGTTGAGATGAACCCCAGGCCGATATGTCCGCTCCCCAGCAGCAACAGTTCCTTATCGGTGTCGATTTCGGACTGCTTGCTGGAGCAGCAGGTAGCTCCGGACAGCAGGCAGGGTTTACCGTCCCCTAGTGCTCCCAAAGGAACCCAGTCTCCCGTCGGTTCCTCCGCCCCCCGAGCCAAGAGAAGAGGAGAGTGCTGTAGTAGACAGGAAGGGGCCGGCCTCCCGTCTCCCACTTTTGTCCTTGACTTGATAGAGAGAAGCAACAGGGTCAGTGAGATGGCTGCAGCAGCGTCAGGTTGAAGAATGAAAACTAGATTCTCTGCACCACTTGCCGTGAAACCGTTCCTGTTTTTTCGGCTTTCAGCACGTTCTAGTTAGAGTTCTACATTTCTCTGTGCGCCACTCTGAATGGTTTCCCTGGTCTGAGCAGACGACGACACCGGTGCGGCCTCTCCACCGACGGTCCCGTTCTGCCGGCGGGGAGAAATGGGTGGACCACAAGCCGACCTCCAGCCTCGACCTGGGGACGGTGCTGCAGCCCGTCATCCCCAACGCCATCCAGGTGTCCACGCCCAGCGAGAAGGCCCTGTCCAAGTGCGACAGATACGTCCTGACTCACCAGGAGGTCGCTTCTGACGGCGAGATTCAGACCAAACTTATTAAGGTCAAGTAAAATGCTGCACGAGCCCAGATCATATGTTTTTAACTTTTCACTAACGTTGACATCAGTTTTCTGTTTGAGAAACACTTACTTTCAACATTGTCCTTTTTTTTTTTTTTTTGTCTTTTTTGAGCGTGAAATGAAGAATAAATCTGTAAAAGAATGAGCCACTAAAAGTGAAGAAATTAAAAGCAGAACCAATAAATGTAGAAACCTGTGCAGAAAGAATGAATGATGAAACTAACGTTAATTTATCTGTACTCATTCCAGCATTTGTACCAAAAAAGGGTTGGAAAAAATAAAACGACATCTATTCTGAAGATGTTTTGCTTCTCATCCAGGAAGTCTTCTCAATTCAAAATGTCTGGAGTAGTGAGAAGTTCCAAGCTTCATAGACCTGCAGGCGAGGCGTCGTTAGAGCTTAGATTCACATGTAGATCACCTGGAGCTCATCAACCGCTCACGTCCCAAAATCTGGGATGTTTTTGTGCCTGCTCTTGTCCCTGTTCTGTGGTGTCTTTTGGATTTCCTCAACACCGCAGAACAGAACGGGGGAATTTACAGCACCAAGAGGTTTGATTCCTGGCCAGTTTCACCCCATTTCACACCTCCATGCATGTGACCACAGAATTTCTCCTGTGAGCCAGACAAACGACGAGCCTAACGACTCTCCATTGTTCCAGATGAATCTAAGCTCTAACGACGCCTCGCCTGCAGGTCTAAGCTTGGAACTCAACACTACTCCAGACATTTTTATTGAGAAAGCTTCCTGGATGGGAAGCAAAACGTCTTCAGCTTCAAAATAGACGTCCAGTTGTTTTTATTTAACCGTTCTTTTGGATTGATTGTGACCTGGATGACTGAGAATTTTCAACATATTCCAGCATTTGCTCAATTCCTGAAGTTACAGAACTGGGGGGCAATTCATCCACAAAAACTGGGGATTACACTGCAGCATTCATTTATTTTTCACATGTTTACTATAACTTATATTTCCAAATTTATAGTGAACTTCCAATATAAGAATATTATAAAAAAAATTTTTTTAAGACTTATTCAAGATAATTAAGATATAGAAAATAGGAGCTGTTTACTGCACTACATTATCTTGTAAATAATGTTCTTTTGTCTGATATAAAGTAAGGATTATTTGTATAGCTAGATTTCTGAAAAGCCATTAACAGATGCTGTTACTTAGACATTTTGAGAAACGAGGCAATTATTTGGTTGGGCGGTTAAAAAATGTCGTAATTTTCCAAGTTACCTGGTCTGTCTTTTAACTTGGAAGATCTTTTTCATTTTTATAGTTTACTGATTTTCTGTTGCTAATGATTAAAGTTGGTTTTAACCTTTTTGTTCCTACCATTTCAGGGGGACGTGATTAAAACCAGAGGAGGAGGTCAAGCTGTTCAGTTCACCGACATCGAGACGCTTAAACAGGAGCTCGCCACTGTCCAAAGGTGACAAACACTTTTTTTTTCGTTGTTTAAACCATTTAAAGTCCAGGGACCTCATGTATAAACCATCTACGCACACACAGCGATACACAGACTTTGGACCTGCTGTGAAAATGTGCGGCAGACACAAACCACAAAGTGCTAAAACTCAACCAAATACATTGAAGTATAACTTAGATCAGTTTTATTTATCTCAAGGAGTATAAAACCTGAAATGTAATCACATTTTGGCCTAAACAACATTGTCCACAAAAAAAAATAACTACAGAAACGACCTCAATCAGATGTCGACCGTGAGTATTCCTCTGTTTTTGTTTTGTGTGCTGAGGACATAAAATGAATCTAAATCATTTAACAGGATCTCTCACTGAAAAAGAAGAGAGGTCAGCTCAGCAGACTAATTCCTACATGTTAGGTGTGATGATTCATTCCTAAGATGGAGACAATCACACATGTCCATAAATGACTACATGTGGAAATTGTGGAGCGACTGCAGAGTTGGCACTGCTGGAGGACAACAGCGAGGGTAAAAACACAGAGGGAGACTTCAGAGATCCTGCTGGCACCAGATGGCTTATTAGTTGGTTTAGATATTTTTATTTATTTTTTTTTTTTCTTACTGGCCTCAGGTTTGGGGATCTTTCAGTCCCAAGCTTGCAGTATGGAGCGGCCTCATTGATGTTCAGATAAACCGTGCCTCTCATTGGCAGTGAAGAGCTGATTTCTAAATGCCATCAGAACCACGACTGTATGCATTTTGTTATCATCCTGCTCAACTCAAACTCTGCTATACCGTCCAAATGTAATTGTCCTGATGCATCTCAATAGTGCTGGTAGAAATATACAAAATACAATAAATTGAGTAGGCTGGGTCCTCTGGACAAGTTCTTTATTGAAATGTTTCATCGCTTCTCTAAGACCTCATCAGTCTGAAGAGTTTCTGCAGTGCCTTTGCATAGTGACTCAACAGGATTAATGGTGACAAAAACTGATATTTCACAAGCAAAAGAGGAGCATCAGGCTACCAACGTGCTCTGATGGCCGCTTATTGTTTCCCCAAAACATGCTAGCAGTAACGGCATTGCAAGAAGGGAACATTTGGACCTAGAGGTGTGAAAATGGGGGGCGACGGCCCCCGGGTCAAATTGGCCCCCTCTTACAATGCTGTTTATTGCTAGCCTGCCGCACCAGTTTTGCTGTCTCTCTGGCTTTGGATTGATCATTGTTATCAAATGATTTAGCATCCATTTTGTTCCTGACACATAAGCCGTTCCACAGCAGTATAGAATAGAACATGGTCAGTCAGAAACAGTCGCAGCTCTTGATGCCCAGTCCTGATATACTTTAGATGATGTGGGGTTTGCTGCCCATACTGTCATCTTAATATCCAGTAATAGGAAAACATACAGTTGGTAACAATATACCAATTGTATGTTTTTTCCTATTATTGTCCAGCCATACTTTGAAGGTGTTGTGTTCTTTTGTTTTCAATATACAGAAAGCATTTTGAATGAAACCATAATCTAGTTTATTTATATTGCACCAATTGAAAACACGTCATGAAGGCACTTTAGATGATTCGATTACAATGACTTAGTAAACAGATTGGTTAAGTTATCTACAGAATCTACAGAAGTAGCGATTCAGGATTAGTTTCTAGGTTGGAGAGGGTAATGGCTGACTAGGTCCTAGGAGGCTTCATCTAGGAAAGAAACTCAGCTTAGAGGATGAGCTCTGAGCCACCATTCAGGTCTAGAGGATGACAGAGAGTATTTACAGTTCATTGTGGGTAGATGTAGCTACGATAAAGAGAAAGTAAACATTAGAAATGTTTATTTATTTTTTCTTAATGACAGTAGTTTGTAGAAATTTAATTACATTATCCAAGTTAAGTGTGTATGTGTGTGTGTTTTGTAAAGATGAAAGCATTTTTAGGAAACGGTGACTAAACAAATTTGTAACTGCTTTTTTTTTTTTTCTTCTTCTTTTTCTTTTTTTCCTCCTCTAAAGCCGAAAAAGAAAATCTTCAGAAGGCACCCTACCAAGTGGAGATCAAACAGGTGGTTCTTGGACTGATGTGGAAACACGGGTAAATAAATAAAAATAAGACTCTTGCAGAGATATTTCTGAAATGTTCTAGTTTTGATCTAAGCTGAAGATGAAGTTCTGAACTAGCAGAAAGTTGTGAGCAACAGCCGTAGCAATGTGTTCAGATACAGAACTGTGCAGCACATAAAATGGTAGGAAAATCAAAGCAGAATATAAGGCTGGACTTCTTCAGGAATTAAAATAAACCAAATGACCACAAAAATGCTTTTATCTTCCTAAAATGCAAATTAAAGGCATGAGTTGAATTTCTGGTTCATTTATTTACCCTTTTTTTTTTTTTTTCCCCAGTGCTCTGTGGCCTTGGAGATGAAGGCTGGATCAAACATGGGACCTGGATTTGAGCATCACGGGATCACAAAGTAAGCTGCTGGCATCCCAGTTTAATAACGGGTGGCTTTGTTCAAATTGTATGAAATTTCTGATACATTCTGTTCTTTCGCAGGCGCAGAAAGCCCTGAAAGCTGCTGGTGTCTTCAACAGTTATTCTGTAACTCCCCCCCCCCCCTCTCCTGCGCTCACCTGGCTGCTGTGCAATATTCTGAACTTGTTTTATATTTGACCTTTGTCCCAATATTTATGCTTTTTTCCTCATGATCGAGATATATATGCAAAGGATTTTTAGCCATAGGTCACCAAAGTGTTTGTAAAGCATGTTTTTGTTGCTTTTGAAGGAGTCGGTTGTTGTTGTTGCAAATGCTCACTATCTCCACAATGTTGTTGTCTACTACTCAAGTTGTCTAAATGACTTGTATTAAGCTTCAAGTAAAATGTAAAAAAACAAACATTGATTTCATTCTGGATCTTCTTGGGGATAAAAATGTCCTTTTTGAAGTCAGTGTGGGAAATAAAGTAGGGTTAAACATCCAGTTAAGAATCAGTAAGAGATTTACAGAGAAGTTAATTCCAGTAAATCAGTTTAGTTTTAAAACTTGAAAATCATTAATGACGAAAAAAGGGTTCGTACTGAAACTAAAGTCAAAGCTTCAAAGCTCTCCAAACATGAGCTACAATGGACACGTTGCTTGTGTTGAGCCACTCCTGGGCTCAGGATAAAGCACTGGATTTTCCTGGCATCTGCTCACGCTGTCAAAGGCAGTGTTGTATAAAGTACTGAAATCTCGGAGTCAAGTAAAAGTATAGGTACCTCTCCAAAATATGACTTTGGTAAAAGTCCAAGTCACTGACTGAAATGTTACTTGAGTAAAAGTCTTAAAGTATCTGAAATGTCTTGTACTTAAGTATGAAAATTACTCTAAAAATAGATGTACTCAAGTAATGTAATAAAAAGTATAAGTAAAAAGTAAAACAAAGCAAATGCAGTTTGAATGACATTTTTTAGATTTTGGTAAACTTTGAAAGTCAAACTCTCTTAAAATAATATAAACAGCCAAGTGCAGGAGAAATTTAGACCAAGTTTAGACAGAAAATACAACCTTTTTGTAAGCTTTCAGTTTTTCTTCAAGTAAGGTCAGTGCTATGCACTTTAAAATTGTACACAACCAAGTACAGGCAAAGGGGGTGTATACTAAGAACATGGTTAAGTGATAAAGTGATAGTTAACCTACAGGAAGTGGTAAATTTGCTGATTAGGACTCTCTGCTATTAGATGCTTTACCTATACCACAAGGTTAATTTAACCTACTTTACCACCGAACCAGCTTCTTATCCTGTTGGTGGTGATGAACAAGCCCAGGCAAGTCCCAACTTTGTCACAGTCAATCAGTAGGTGGGGTCAAAACACTTGCGTGCGTGAGTCTCTCTCTTTAGTAACTAAACCAAACATTGAAAATGTATTGGAGTAAAAGTATGCAATTAAATTCAGAAATATAGTGAAGTAAAAGTTATCAAAAAAATGTATACTCGAGAAAAGTATAAAGTACTCCAAAATATACTTAAGTACAGTAGTGAAGTATTTTTACTTCATTACTATACAACACTGGTCAAAGGTACCAAAAACTGGGTCAGTGGTGCTGCTGGGCTACATTGGCCAGCAAACTGGCCTGAGCTGAAACCCATAGAGAATGTGTTGGGTATCATCAAGAGAAAGATAAGCTGTAGACGGCTTTAAAAAAATAATAAAATAACAGCAACCTGGGCTTTCTGTACACCTAAGCAGAAACACAAATTCACCTCCGTGTCACACTGCATTGATGCGGAAACACATGCAAAAGGGAGGCCCGATTTGAGTATGAAAGTGTACTTTACATAAACATACTTTTAATGTCACCAGAATTTCTGTATTAAACATCTTGCTATAAAATAATTTCATGCAATCCAAATTTGTGGGGAACTGAATTTGGATTTTTTGTTTGCTGTAAGCCGAAAGTGTGAAAATTAACTGAAGGAACACTTAATATATGACTGGAAGGAAAATCAGATTTGCCTTTTTAAATATAACCACTGAAATGTAAGCTGCACCTATTAAAGCATCGTCCATACCATTAGTTGCCACTAGATGGCACCACAAGGCAGCATGAAATGACCGCTGTGCTCAGTCCACCTGCTGAACTGATCTAAGCAAAGAAATGACAACAACGAGCAGAGTAGTTTTTCTTTCAAAGAAAGTTAACCAATTGTCATCTATCAGTCAAAAATTACTGGCCTTTCAGGGGCTGCTGAAAGCACAGGAACGATGTATGAAAGTCATTTCCTTTATATTTTTGTTAATATACTTTGGTTGACACACGCTGTGAAGTTTTGTGGCTTTCCTTTCTTAATTGTATTTTTTAGTTTAAAAAAAAAAGGCCGGTGTTGGAAATGGATACGAGAAACTTTAATAAAGCCCCGCATCCATTCATCTCTAGAGGCCTGAAGATATAAACACTCAAGCGGTTCTGTCACTTTACTGTGGAGAGCTAATAAAAAATAAATAAAAAATTCCTTTGTGTTAAAAACTGAAGAGACTAACTTTTCCAGCATTCAGTTAAGCCACCTCTTATCAGCAGAACATCACAGGTGTTCTGATCATCCCGTGCCAGTGGGTACAGTCATCCAGGCTTCGAGTAGATGGTTGAAAACTCATCTACTGCCAATCTGGCTGGCTTTCAATTGGAAAGCACTGGAGAGTGACTAACACGGAGCCTCTCGAGAGGGTCAAGAGCCCAGAGCAACCAGCGGCCATTAAATTCACCTCTATGAGATATTGAGTGCTTTGCTTTTTGACCGAGCTCTGTTTGATGTGCTGCACCATGTTATACACAGCTCCTCACCACGGGGCTCTCGAAAGCCAAGGGCCGGGAGCTTTATGAAGATGTTATTATCAAACTCCTGATGAGCCTCTGATCAGCGCATACAAAAGAGACACTTGAGGGGAACTGCATTAAAAGACCTGAAATACACAAAAACCACATCTCAAAGACAACGCCACTCACCCAACTGTGTGCTCAGAATACATCATTCTGCACTTTCAAAGCTTAAAGCTTAGTATGTTTATGAATTATGCTTTTTTTTTTATTTTGTCAGCGTTAATAAACTTGCTGGAGGGAATTCTGCTTTTCCACTTGAGTACACAGTCAATTAGACTGCCTCAGATTTTTAAAAGAGGGAGCCTAATTGCAGGATTTTATTGACTCTTTGCTTGAATGACTCTGATGAAGAGGTCTTAAGCAGCCTTTGGCACAGTTCGGAGAAAATCATTTTCGCATCAATCTATAATGTAAATGAGGGTCGGTTAATAATTCATTGATTCAAATTTGTGTTGTCCAATCTTTCGCCTTTCATATTTTAATTTTTCTCGATTGCAGTCGGATTACGTCTACGCATGTGAGCCAGATGACCACACAGAGATTTGGCTCATGATTTTCTACAGCCTACACCGACAAACCGTTTATGGCTGGTATATTGGTGCATAGTAAACAGCGGGCTCTTGTAAGTCACGAGTTAGATTCGACTTCATTTTATTTATTTTGGTTAGATTTGTTTTTGTAAATTTACAACGTTACAGAAAAAGAAACAAAATAAAACGCTATTCTATAAGAGGATAATTTACCAAAAAAAGGAATAGGCTGAAATCAAGACATAGAAGGAGAAAATGAGCACACTGGCCTGCGTCTATCGTCCTGGTCATGATGACTGATGCGGGATGTTTTTGAGTTGCAATTCACAGGTTTTTGCAGATTAAATCTAGAAGCCAAAATGATCTTGGAAAGTTATTGTTGAGTCTGTTTTGAAAGCTCTGATCTATTTTTCTGGAGCTTGTGGAGCACACCACCAATATATTAAGAAAAACACTTAAAATATTTTTGTAAATACCTACAAATCATTGCAAAGGGTTTAAACCACCTATAATTTTTTTATACTATGCTTTTAAAGGGGCCTAGGCATGTACTATGACCATTTAATAAAACACAAAGAACCATATATTCATAAAATAAAATAATAGAAGTATTTGGATGAATGCTGGGCATATATTATTCTCTTAGTCCTTGTTGAGCCTGAAAAGAACTTTGGGCGTGATCAGCAGACATAAACATTGTTGTGACATCTGCTGGCAGCTATCAGTAGGCAAGATGGCGATAACTGACACTGTAAGAGCAAGTAGACCGTGCTGCGATGCCTCGCAGTAAAGTGGCAGCTCGCCGTGGTTGAAGACCGACCCAATCTACAGGGATTGGGTTCCACTGGGCGCTGCTGACTTGCTC
Source organism: Fundulus heteroclitus (assembly GCF_011125445.2). NCBI lineage: Eukaryota > Metazoa > Chordata > Actinopteri > Cyprinodontiformes > Fundulidae > Fundulus > Fundulus heteroclitus. Next base: position 15,438,211 of record NC_046362.1, read on the forward strand.
GGCTCCATTGCTTCTCCATGTTTAGTTATTGTGTGCATGCGCAATATCGCACTTCTGGTTATGGTAAATATACACAACGGTGCTTCCTAGACCCCTTTAAAGTGGACCTCATCAAAAGGAGCGATGCACAAGTTTAAATTGTAGTTGTAGAAACATTTAAAGCAGTGTTGGGGTACAAGAGAATAACCCAAGTTTTAAACATTTCACAGAGCGCTATTCAAACTATCATTCGGGAAGAGAAAGAGAAGAGAACAGCTCCAAACTTACCAGATATGGTCGTCCATCTAAACTGGCCGGTCAGACAAGCAGAGAATCCATCAGAGAAGCAGCCAACAGATGATGGTATCTCTGGAGGAGCTGCAGATGAAAAACTCAGGTGAGTGAATCTGTTCAAAGGACATCTACTGTATCAGTCATGCACTCCACAAATCTGGCCTTAGTGTAAAAGTAGTGGGAGGAAAGCCATCATGGCAAAAAAGGCCAATAGAAGTCCCATTTCCTGTTTGCCAAACGACATATTGAGGACACAGCAAACACGTATAAATAGATGTCAGATGATCTGAGCAGACCAGACCAGATGAGACTGAAGCTGAACTTATTCATTGACATGGAAAATGCTGTGTGGGGCAGAAAACTTACACTGCCTGAACACACCATTCATCCTCACAATAAAACATGGTGGTGGCAACATTGTGCCATGTAGATTCTCCTTATTAGCAGGGACAGGGGAGCTGGTTCGGGTTTATGACTAGATGAATGGGGCTAAACGGTAGGCCAATCCTTAAAAAAAACTTGAGACAGGGGCAGAGGCCCACCTTCCAGCAGGTCATTGCTCCCAACCACAGCCAGAGCCACACTAGAATGGTAACGTTCAAAGCATATGTGTATGTTACAGTGGCCTAGTCAAAGCCCAAAGCTAGACGTTAATGAGAATTTGCCCCAAAAAACGAAAATGTATGACAACAGATGCGCTCCATATAATCTGAAAATGTCTGTTCTATAAAGGATTATAAGCAAATATTTCAGTCTCTAGATGCGCAAAGCTGGAGGAGACATACTTCAAAAGGTTTCTGGTTGCAATTACAGTGATAGATAGGTCCCCAAAGTACTGAGTCGCGGGGGGCTGAATACAAAAGTGTGAAACTTTAGAAAAAAAATTTTCAACAAAAAGAGAAAAATAATAATGATAATAATAATGGCTACATATATTATATCCCACTTTAATGCATTGCACTCTATTGTTGTAGTATATCAAGATATGAGTAACTTTAATGGTATGAATGCATTTGCAAGGCACTGTAACCCTTCGATCTACTGCTAATTTATACGTGTTTTGATTAAAGCTGTTTTATTGTTTTGTGCAGTTAAATCTGAACTGAGCAGCAGGTACGTGACCTCTTCCTGCGCTCAAGATTAACACAAAGTCCTGAACCAGTCGGTGAAAAGTGGGCATAGGCTTAAGTAGGTGTGATGGAGCGTAACCCTATCCAGCTGTGCACCACACTCTGGCTGTAACAGGCATTCGAGTAAGATGGTTTCCATCCGCCTCCGAATCTGCATCGCATCAGCTGAATAATTGCAGATTTGAAGGGCAAGTTGAAACAAGCGACTCAATCACAGCCGCAGCTGTCCTTTAAACCGCAGCCTATTACACGGCTTTCTGCTCTCTTTTAGTGGCGAGCGTAACAATCCCCCGACAATTAATGTTAGTTAGCGGGAAGCGTCTGTAAATACTGCATGAGAGCATAGGTTGGGAAAAACCAAAGCTCTGACGGGGTTCGGCACTACATCTTCATATGTCACGGCTGTGGCTGGCAGCCAGCTGAATGTGTTGAGCCAGAAAACGGCAGATCAGCGGTGACAGCCAGTGAGTTGTCATCTGGCCCATCGCTCAGCCGTTCAAGGCTCATCGGGCTTCACTGCCTTTGCATCTTACATTCATTTTCCTTAAAGAGAAAGTTTTGATTTAAACGGGGTGGGACACCGTGGAGCTGTTATCGACCATCAGTATCTTACAGGCAGCAGACGGTGATCTCACTCAGGGCCGTGCACAGAATGTGGTGTGCGCAGCTTACAGCCGAACTGCCTTAAATAACCACATTACCTGCAAACTTGTGGTCTTTAGATGCACACGTGCACAGACATGAGATAATGTGACGTGTGCTGCTCCCTTCCTGAATCCAACAAAAACACTCTGGACAAGAGAAGCATAACTGCATTTGCTCATATATCTTTTGTTAAATGTGAAATGTCAAATAAAAGACTTGTCGCTTGTGTTCCAAGCACACATGGACATCAGATGTACTGTAATCAACAGAAGTGTCTTTTTGTACGCCACTTCAAATGACCTTGTGGGGCAATAGATTTAATCAAAGGAAACTCTCATCCTTGCCAATGATGTTGCAGTCCTGGGAAATTAATATACCGTCTCCCTTCCCATCTTCTCCCTCTCAGGTGAAGGTAAGATATTATAATCCAGAATCATATATTTGAACGCTTTCATTTTGGGTTCTGAGAAGCCCCCACAGTAATTATTATCTTTTTTTTTAAATTTAAGTTATTTTGTTGTCAAAAATCTTTGTGCCGTAACTCCTTCATACCAAAAATAACCGGCGCGGCCACATCGGCTCGGTATGCATATACCAAACAAGTAGATCATTGTTGTATACCTCAACATGCAGAATGTTTATGTGCACAGCTAATTACACTGCGTTCACACAGCAGGTCTTGATTCTCAAATCCATTATTTTATTTTATTTTATTGCATGTTCATTCATCCCACTAAATAAATGTGACCGCCGTCAGACTTCTGACTGAACTGTTTACAACCACAAAAAAAGACCTTCATGCGCAGAAAGTAGACATCACACAGCAGCGCTCTCTTTATGGAAGACTGCTGTGCTGTAGAAAAGTCTGTGTGGATGTCTAGTGCCACAACGGTGATGTAAAAGTCGGATGAAATGCAACATGATCGTTCAGACTGCAGACGCTAGCCGATACGTATCTGATTTAGTACTTCCACATATGGAAGTGGTACAAATCAGATTTTATTGGCGTGAAAAGATCGAACGGGCCGTTCACACCGCTGTGAGAGAGTCGGATATGGGTCGCATGTGGGCAAAAAGATTGGATTTGGGTCGCAATTACCCACAATGGGAACGTAGCCTAAGTGTGCAATGCAATGTTTTGTAGCCCCGCTTTAAAAAGTGACACCAAAACAAAACGGAGAGGACTTCCAGCTATCACTAAACAATGTTGTTTCGGAACATTAAGGTTTTTAATGCAGCGAAGGTAGAGAAAAAAAAAGGTGGACCGAACCAAAACCTCTATGTCAGCATTTTTAAAGGTAATGTAGCTCACTCTAAGATTGAATTAGTCACCTGAAAGTAAACATTACTGGTATGGAAGAGAAATCAGCTGACATCAAAGCAACCTGTAGCATCTAATCAGCCCAAACTCTGATTTTATGATTATAATGGAGGATTCTGCATTGATGAGAGAAGGCTGCATTCAGGTACAGCTGGGACACCAGGTTGTCAAAATATCAAAACAACTCCAGAGTGATTTAAACATGTTTCATTCTCAAATATAGGCAAAGTCCTAATAAACAAAACTTCTAAATCTTAATAATGACAATATAAGTGGTTATATTGCTGTATAATTTATCTCTCCAGGTACTGTCTATACCTGCTCCATAACAAAACAACCAACCAAATCTCCAGTTTAGGTTAAGAAAATAAAGAAAATCATGTTATTTTCAGAAACGGCTAAACATTAGTAGTTTCCTGCTGACCAAAGTAAAAATAGGCATTTATTTTCTTGATTGAAGTGTAACAAAAATGTACTGAACAGAGTTTAAAAATTTGAATACACACTGATCAATGTTTTTGTGTACCATTAAACTCTAGTCAATAACTCTTAGTTTGATCAGTACTGTGTACGTCAGTGTAAATGCTGCTTTGATTCTTTGTTAGTTGTCCACATGTGCTTTGCACTGTTTGGTGTAATAAGGCCAGTGCCTACCTCAGACTATTGAAATACATTCTGCAGTCCAACGAAAGGCAGCAGGCCTTTTGTAGATTCTGCTTTACACTAAATTATTTTGGATTAGATATTCACAAAAAAATTCTGCGTGAATAACCATGTTATACAAATTTGACAGTGACATTCACACAAAACACTTCAACTCCTGACTGCCTGATTTAATTAAAGTTATATAAAGAAGTACATTTATTATGCTTTCAAAGCAACTTGACTAAATTGACTATAACACAATAAACTTAACTCTTAAAGACCCAGGGCAACCCTCTTCCCTACCACCTTCTACTGCATTTTGTTCTATACCTACACTTTCTCCTCTGTCACTCTGTGAATGGAACCTTATTAGTGGTCTTACTTATAAGTAGCTTGTTAGCTTTGACATTAACTACATTGTTGTATTTTCATTTGTAAGTGAGATGCAAATTAGGGAGAGTACTCAAAGTTGGTCATAATTGTCATGTTTTGAGGTTGCTGTGGACTCAAATTCCCGTTGGATTGAGACAGACGCATGATGAGGCAATGTTTTAATGAAGGAACTGAAAAACCTGCAGGATATGAGGTAACCACCAGGAGCCAGGGAGAAAGCAACAATAGAAACCAGTAGAGAGAACACCGAAACCAGGAACTTAAATACTGTGGAGATTAGATGAGCGACATGAAAACCAGGTGAGCACAATCACAGGAATGCAAAGCAGCAGGGGGATCTAAGCAGGACGCTGTGGAAGTATAGACCAACAGATATAGAATGGAAACTCAAACAATCAAGATGCAAACAAGTGAGAACAAAAACATAAACAGTTGTAGATAATTAAAATAATAGTCAACCATTGTTCCACTCACAGGTATATGATTACTTTCTTGATGTGATTTTCTAAACAAGGCTTTATAATTGAATTACAACAGTTTCTGTGCTATCCACTCTGGTCCATCATCACAGTTTAGCTTCGTCCTGTTAAAAATCCAAATTAGATGTCATTCCCACTCTGACCACTAGATGGTGTCAAAGTGTTTCCATAGCAATCCCTTGTTTGTGTTGAACATGCAGCAGCAGACGACCTCCAATGCTGTACACACCATAAGCAACTTGAGGCTATTTTTTTACAACGATGGTCCGACAGGGGTTAAAATGTTTTCAACACGAGTTGTTTAAAAATGGTAGAAATCAGTTTAAACCCACACCAACACTGACATGTCATCAGTTTGACTTTCTCCTTTTCCAAACGTAGGTCATTCAAAGACTCGTCTACCACAGGTGCTACGCTGAGTGCTGATAAAATGGTCACAGAACCCAATTAAAAAAGCTCTACCCCTGCAAAATACAAAAAGAGATACACAGGGCTCGGAGTTGAAAGACGTAAAAGCAGTCGCACTCTCTTATCTACTGTGGTGAATGGATGAGTCAGAGACATCACAAGCTCACAGAGACTCTCAGAGGTCAGGTTTGGGTTTTCATCTCCTTGGAAGTACATTTTAGATTGTAGTAGAATTGATCCCCCCCCCCCCCCCCCCCCCCCCCTCCTCCCACCCCACCCCATGCACATCTGTTGCCTCCTCTTCCAGCTCTGATTTTCCTTTTTAGCCTTTCATGTCACAGACTTTCCTGTTCTGCATGACAATTTCTTATTTTTTTTTAGTACATGCATTTGACTGCTGATCCAAAGTTAGGCACAGCACACATTGCATTTGACACGGTCCATTTCATATCCTTGAGCTATCATCGGTGGTCGGATGCATCTATTTGTCCTCATGCATGTTGTGGTTACACATCAGCGTCGGAAAAAACAAAACAAAACAAAACAAAAAAAAACTGACCAGTGACAGTCGGATTTCAAGACATGACCTATTTCTTATTGAGAGTACAGAGAGCCGCTGTTGTGTATAGCCTCACATTGCTAAATTGGGCTGAAGAGTTTTTCCCTCCCCCTCTTTGTTCTTGGCGGCTGACTAAGTGCTTGCAGCTGTCACTTGAGTGTATTCTCCTTGCCCAGTAAATGTGGCTTGGCTGCACTTTTAGCTGGCTGTGTCTTCACTGTGGTGACAGTGTGCCACGACTGATTTCCGTCGACTCACTTGCATTGTAACCACAATGTGTCCTTCACAGAAAAGTCTGAGTGCTTTTTTACAAGTGCTCGATCTCATCTAGTTAACGCCGCAGCGTAACCCGGAGCTTTTGCGTGCAGTCGGCTGATTATTTAAGGAGCTGCGAGCAATTTTGCTGATGAAATGAAAGCAGAAGAGTTGCCAGAAATTGTTGTGCTGACAACGGTGCAATGCAAGATGATGTATGAGGCTTAAATGGCGTTTGAATGTGGTGCAGATTGATTTACCTTTCTGTTGATCAGGATGAAAACAAAATGTGAGCTTGTTAAAAATAGCTTTTAACCAGCTCCTTAGGCGCATATCTGACTGTGTTTTTGCCGCAGGAAGGAGAATGGTATTTCAAACCTTTGTCTTGCCAATGCTATCATGCAAATTACCCACACTACAGCCAGCTTATCTGAACAATCATAGGTGGCATTTAGAGGAGGGTAAAATTGCACCACATGATTTTCATATCTGCATAAAGCTCAGTCAGTCAGTCAGGTTCCTCCACACAAATTCCTACGCAAATGCAAACACAAAAGCCTCTTTGACAGCACACACACACACACACATCAGCATGCAGCCTGGCCCTTTTCCTGCAGAAGCTTGCACCTTGCCCTTTCTAAATGGTGGGTAATTACAGGCACATGTCAAGAAATTGGTTGGTGAATAATTGGAAAGTTTCTGATGAAGCAGAAACTTCTGTCACACAATGAGAGAAAATGTAAGCAATCTGGGTTTGCAGAGGTTCCACAAATGCATTTGCATTCATGAACCACTATTATTACTGTGCCTTGCAAATATATATGTATATATACGTATATATTTACGTTTTGTCATTTTACAACAACAAACTTCAGCATGCTTTATTGGATTCAGAGAGCATGGTGGTTGGAACAAGGTGGTGGTGGAGCTTACTTCGCCCCTTCGGTCTTTTTTGCCGTACCCAGTAAATCGGTGTCTGAAATGACATGTGAGGTTAGTACAAAAAATATATATACTTGAGGTTCATAACAGTTTGTAATAACCACCTTTTGCTACAATCATAGCTTCTTGTGGGGTACATCTAATATTTTTCTCTTCCAGGACCCAGGACTGTTCTTTATGCAGCTTCATCCATACCCCCACAATCCCAATAAAATACTGCAGTTTGAAGTTGTGACATTACAAAATGTAAAAAAAAAAAAAAAAAGGCCAGCGGGTATGAAAACATTTGCAAGGCGGCTCTGTAGGCCAAAAAGCAGCAAACACGGGCTTAATGTGCTTTACGAAGCACGCTGCTCGTTCAAACAATTAAAAATCACAGAGCTTTTGCCTTTTGAACATTACCTGAGGAGCACAGCTGCATCGGCCTCACCGAACCCTAATGATTCAGCGCATGTCTAATAAACTGAGGTGAGAATTTAAATGAGGCCCAAACTGCCTGCGAGGCTTGCTAAAGCAAACACCGGGACAGCTGGCAAAGAAATCATTGTGACTAATGGTCTCAGTGTGAGACAGGAGCATGGCTGTGGGTGGTTGTTTCACCACGCTAAGAGGAACAGACTTTGTTTGCTTTCCTATAGCATAAAGCGTGACTGTGTGATTGTGGAAGTGTTAGCTTTGTTTGCTTTGCTTTCACTGCCATCGCAGCTTGACACCAGACCCATCAAAAATATTTGTGGAGTTCTTTTTCTCTCTTTTTTTTTTAATTTTTTTTATTTTGCCTCACGGTGAAGAGACATTGCAAAGTTTGATCGTATTGGGTCACCCGATGCTTTGACTTTATCTGGATTCCGCCGCAGTTCTTAGACGTAATGCGTGGCGACCTGCCGTCAGGGAGGATGACCTGATTTGCTCTTCCCCTCGTCTTTCTCTTCTGATCGTGTCCGTCTCAAAGCTGGAAAACGGCTGCTCAGCTGTCATAACTGAAGCGTGGCTCAAAGTGATGAGGGGTGCATGTTTTTGCTATTATCCGTTCCATCTGATCTGGGGCTGAATACTGAACCTCCACTGCATCCCTCTTTTTTTTCTCACAGACCGCCGCGTGATCAATAGCCACATCAAAGGCTCTGCGGAGATAGCAGGATTCTTTGAAGCATGTTTGTGGAGCTGGATTTGCTGAGCTAACACGGTCCACCCAGAACCCCCTTGAATCAGCTTGTTTGGCTAGCATCCTCTCTGTTTGCTGTAGAACTGAGTGGATTCTAATGGACAACACACCGGGCCCATCTCCCTTGTCTTTTTTCCTCCCTTTGAGCAGCTAAATGCATCCAGTGTGCCAGTGCTTTTTTTTTTTCTTCCTTGTCTGACATACGCTTCATTGCGTGCCAGCTCAAATATTTATCTAATATCAAACTGGCTGTAGTATTTTGGAAGCAGTGAAATTGCCAGGAAATATTTCTCATGGAGGACACAAAATATCTTGCATCATGTTTCACGGTGCCAAGTACAAATATGCATATATCCGAAAGGAGATGGCTTGCAGACAGGCGAAGGTGGGTTGTGTATTAGTGCATACCTTGCTAAAAGTGTTCATATTCCTTGCAGCCTTTCAGTGTTTGTGTCTTCACAACAACAAACTATATAGTATGTAGCTGGGGTTTTATTTGATAGAGTAATACAACCTAGTGCACAGTTGTAAACGGGATGAGAACAAATCAGAATCAGCTTTTTTGGCCAAGATTGTGTGCAAAAGCAAGGGATTTGTCTTCGGTTTCAAGCGATCACTGTGTACACATATTAGGTATAAATATATAAACTTTAGATGAAATAAAACCGAGGCTAGAAGGAGCACTATGTACATGCCTGTTTATGTACAGCAATTTTTTTTTAAATGTAAAGGGGGGGAAAGAGGCAAGTTGCAATGGTACAAATGTAATAATTTTGCGTGAGAGCAGTATAGTGGACTACTTAGGCTGTGACGTGTTCATTGGGTTCCCCTGATCTTACTGGTCAGTCAGGAAGCTGGTGATCCACTTACAGATGGATCAGTGCTGTGAACTTCTGGCAGAGGTTTCTGGATTGAGGCTGAGCTGAAGTCCACAAACAGGCTGTGGGTTCCTGGGAGGTCCAGGTGCTATGGGATGTATTGCCAAGTTGACTGCATCCTCCGCCCACCTGATTACCTGGTAAGCAAACTGCATTGGGTCCTTCAGATGCTTTAACACCAGTCACTCAAAGGATTTCACGATTACACACGTCAGGGCAGAGTGAAGACGTCAGCAGCGCTTGAGGAACCAATGCGTTGGTCTGTCAATAAAGTTGGTTCCAAGTCCTTGTGTTGCTGATCTTTTCACCTCACCAGGTCTTTGACACTGTTCATGCACCAAGTTGGTGAAGTTGTGTTAGAAACCTTTGGATCTCAGGGCCAGGGTGACGGGTCTGTAGTAATTTAACCCCGTAATGGTGCGTTTCTGGAGGACTGGGATGATGGTGGTCTGTTTGGAGAAGGAGGGAAAGTCACACAGTGCGGGGAAACTGGTGTTTATAGCTTGTGACGGTGTTTAAGCTCCACGAAATTGCTGCTGGGTCGTTAGCTGAGAAGCTGCCTTTTAGCTGCCCTGATCTTATTGGTCGATTTGTTTCATGCCTGCTTTAAGGTTCGTTTTTGCTCCAACACAACTTCCTCTATTGTTAAGAAAACTGTGGTTTATTGTTACTGTGTGACACAATATAATTTTTATATCAAAGTATAGTTATATGTCAGAATGGCCATGACAGTGTTCAGACCTAAACTCATTTCTGAATTTGTGGCAAGACTTCAGAACTGATATTCCCAGACGTTGTCCATCCAATCTGACTGAACTTGAGCTATTTTGGAAAGAAGAACGGGCAAAACGTTCAGTCTCTAGATGTGCAAAGCTGGTAGAGATGTACCTTAAATACTCACTGCTGTGATTGCAGTAAAGGTTCTTCCACAAAGTATTCAATCAGGGGGCTCAATACAAATGCAAGCCACATCTCATTTTTACTTGAACACTTTTTTTTGTTTGAAAAAAAAAAAGTATTCTTTTACTTCTACTTCACAATTATTGACTACTTTGTTTTAGTTTATCACATAATCCTAACCCAATAAAATACATTAATGTCTGAGATTGCAATGTGACAAAATTGGGAAAAATTTAAATGGATAGGGATGCTTATGCAAGGCGCTGTGTTTCGACATGAAATAACAAACGAGTATGAAAACTGATGTTTCTGGACGGAAAACAACAACTCACACTCAAAACACTGAGTGACCCCTTAACTCCCAAAGGTGAAATCTGCACAGGGATGAGTGGATAGGCACAAGAGCGCAACCGTTGCCACGATTTAATTCACAAGTTGCTGCATCTTTCTGTATACACTTGAACTATCTGGTATATATGCAGAGGGAAAGGTTTGACTCTCCAATCAGCTTTGGCTCATTTGAAAGTGAAATGTGTGGAAATGCTGACATCTCTTTCTCTTCTCTCCCCAACACCGGGGGCACCGCTAGATTTACATCCCCATCTCTCTCCCTCTCTCAATCTCTCTTTTCTTTTCTCATTTACATTATGGATGGTTCATTTAGCTTACATGACTGAGTGAACACATAACCCAGGGCAATTCAAAATATCGCGGGGCCCTGTAGGAATAAAATGAAACCACATAAGCAGAAACGATTGCTGCGATGCCTTCTGCCGGAGCTCGCAGCTCTCCCCCCCCCCCCCTTTGCTCACGCGGTTGAGAAACATGGCCGCAGCTGACCCAGAAGACTGAGCTAAACTGCATGTATTGCTCGTTTACAGAAAGACCTGCAGGATTTATTGCTAAACCTTGCCTGAACAGTGGGTGTGTAATCATGATGAGTACTTGGGCCGTGCATGGAAGCTTACCTTTCGCAGAGCGCCAGGGGTGTGAATCACCCACATTAATGTGACCCCCCTCATATTTTAAAGCACACCTAACACCTGATGAGCAGTCATTAAGCAATCAGTCAGAGAGATGTGTGTTGGATTCCACCTCCCCCCCCCCCCCCCCACACACACACACATACACACCACATGTTGATGTACCCTTGGGCAAGTCACTTAACCTCAAGCTGCCTGCTGATATGCGTTTCTGTGCATGAACGTGTGAGCACTGAGAGTGCAGCTGGCTGAATGTGGCCTTTAGCATTCGCTTGACTGGAAAAACGCTATAAAAGTTCAGACCATTTACCGTTCACCTGCTAATGCCATCATCAGTTTTAAGACTAACCAGGAGTGACTTAAACGAAGCAGTTACCCCTTGTAGGTCAAGATGGGGAACTACTCCCACCCCCCATTATCTTTTAGTGACAACTAGGGATGCAAGTTGTCGATTAATGAGTTCATCTAAAGTGGATTGGTTTTATCGACCGACAAACGATTAATTAATAAGCAGCAGTTTTCTTAAAAACCTTAGTTTTCTCTTGTATCAAGACGGTCCTTCCATAACATGAAGGGTTAATTTAGTTTATTTATTTCACTATATGCTAAATAATCTGTCAACTGTATTAAATACTGACTGAATAAAACAAAATTGGGGGTTTTGCACATGTTATTAAACTTTACAAAATATATCAAAATAGGATTCTATTAGGTTACTGAATAGAAACAAATAAGTTCAATAGAATAAAATACATGAAACACTAATAATTCCCACAAAATCCCATCACCGTCAACTGTGGTTTTAGCATCATGTCTTTTTCTATCATGTTACCATTTTTTTTTCTGCTAAGCTAATGTTTTTTCATTCTGTTTTGTCTCAAGTTCAGTTTCTTTTTTACAGGGAATTATTAGGCTATTAAACAGTAAGGTTTACACAAGCATTGTAAGAGATGTGCGCCATAGAGTTACAGCAGACTGTGTTAAAGGAACACTATATGTACATATCACTGACATCTAGTGGTCACGCTGGGTATAGCAACAATGATTTTGGATAAACAGTAATTTTATTGTTGATAAAACGCCTGCAATTTAATATGGGTTGATTTAATAACAGGGATAAAGATGAATGTAATATATGAAGATTAAATTCTTCATCAAAATGTTTTGATGATGCATCATTATCTGTCCTGACATTAAATGATGAGATCCATACCCAAAGGAGATGGGCCTCATTTCGGTAACTTTAAATCAATTAGTTTTTTTTTTTTCCTGCTCAAGCACCCATATTGGGTAGTTGTTAGCAGAAAGGACATGATTGCAGGAGAACATCACGGCACAAAATGAAAGGAATTTGTGGACTTACGGAGAGTGATAAAGTATAGATATGGAGGACTGTTTAGTAAGAAGATTTCAGACAGTCTGTGAAATGCGTACGTGAGCGATGGAGATAAAAAAGCTACCAAGACGGTGAGTAAGCCTGCATGTGAGGAATAATCAAGTAGGCTTTTCTTATCTGTGTGTTTTTGTCTGCGTGTGCGTGTGGGGTTTACGGTTGGGCAGAGCTGTTAACATTATAGCTGCAATGTGTAACCAGTGATAAGAATTTTATACCTGCATTCAGATGAAAAGCATGCTTTGGCACACGACGTAAGGTTTTATTCCTGCTGCCAAGAAGTTTGACAGCGCCGTTTTCATCACAGAGTAGACAAACTACACAATAATCCGGGCGACAAGGCAGTTCTACAACCTCAAGGCCTCGATGAGCTTAATGACAGAAAAGGCGCAAAAAATAAACACAGAGAAGCAACAAAGCTATGGGATTTCACAGAGATGCTTCACAAGTCGTTATTGTGCACTGGTGATAAAAAAAAAAAAGTAGGAAAACATTTGTCCTGGTTGTGAAGCTCACCTCTGCACCCTCACCTCCATCATCAGTTGCGGTTCTCCTTCTCCTGCTCCGCCTCACATTATTAGCACCGCGGCTCCAGCCTGGACAGGTCCGTGGCTGTTATCTCAATGATGTTCTAATTCTAGTCAAACAGTTCTGTGTTTGACTCAATACAGGCAGTGTTAGTCAGGAGAGTCAATATTAGCAGAGCACACAGAGCAGGGCTGGTGTTAGGAGAGACAGGAGTTATGTGTGTGTGTGTTGGGGGGCGGGGGGGGGGGGGGGGGATGTGTGACAGCATACACAGTTAAGTGTGCTGTGTTAGTGAACCTTGACTGCCCGTTGCAGTAATAATAATAAAGATAATAAGAAAACGGAAGGAGGCAAACTTCTGCTTACCTTTTTTTTGTCCTCTGTGGCTTCCGTGTTTGACAAGAAAGACATGTCTTTTATCACCTGCCTCTCACATGGATGTTATTGTTAGATGTCAGAGTCTCTGCCTCTCTCGTTCCACACTTTGCGGGCTAAGGGCGCTCTGAAGTCGAGCCTGAACCTGCTGAGAGGCCTCTGAATAGTACGTCGGCCTTTTAAGGGGACATTCGCCTTGGTTTTAGGCACTATCAAACAACACCGTTGTCAATAACTGTGTCCCTGTTAGGGTGCAGACATCTCTGCGGTGCTAATGTAGAGTTGGCAGGAAAAAAAAAAAGCTTTCATTTAAATAATTCCTATGGCAATGATTCCACCACGTAAAACATGTGGCGGCATGAACAATATTTATGCCTGAATGAAGCTTTAATTACACATAGCAGCAAAGAAATGTGTCTGTTCTGCCTCATTTGTAATCATGAAGTCATGGGAAATTATATGTTAGTCAGGCTACAGCAACCTCTGTTTTGTTCAAGGTTCCACTGTCCATTTTATTTCAACAACAGACTGAGACCAGGTAAAACCTGAGCTTCAGCATCTGTTTCATACTCATATTTATATTTGAAAGATGTTTCTTCAAACAGGAAATCATTGATTGGTTATCGTTGTTTCTTTGCGTTGTATTTTGGGCACATGAGAACTCTAAGACTGAACATGCAATAGGACTCACGATGTAATTAAATAACATAACTCCGACTCGTACATTTAAAGATGCAACAAGACATCTGCTGGTGAGAGAACTTGTAAAATAACCAGCTTGAAAATGTAAGAAGGGATTTAAAAGTATGCAAACTCAATACTCAAGAACCAAGAATCTTTATTGTCATTATGTCTTACCTTAATGGAAAATTTTATGAGACAGACACCGGCTCCGAGTGCACACAGATTACACATAACACGCAGGCACAAGGCGTAATGTTTCCACACTTAAAAAAAAAAAAAGAAATCAGTTGATTGCACTGACCAACAACACTTCCTGAAAAGCTTAAAACACACAAACAGTCCTTAGGATCTATGTCATATCCGAGTCAAAAGGTCAGTTAGCAGGCCCTTTACAAATGATGCAGAATATCGCGCTGTTGCATGAATTCATCACCTGATCCATCGTTGATACACTCGTGTACACAGTAAATACTGTGCAATAATTTTAAACCTTCAAGTTACAGAACTGTGCAATCTGTATGGGTGAATGCGCGCTCAGAACAACATTTTTAAAATAAAGGTTAAACATGAACAATGGTTATGACAGTCTAGATCAGCTTAGGTTTCAAATTGCAATAACTGTTACATTGGGCTGTCCGTGTCTATCAAGCTAATATTTAAACAGATAGCATTAGCCTATGTCATCTAGGAAGTTTACTACTTATCTATTGCAGATACAGAAGCTTTATTGACCATTTTACGTTGCTCTCAATTATTTGTGTCGTAGCGTTAGCTTGTAGCAATAGCCTAGCATGTGTCACCGTCCACATTTAGTCTTTTCATGTCTGTTTACCTTAGAGAGATAATTCCCCCTGAAAAACCCTTTTGCGTTTGTCTTTTTGATAAAGAGGGTCACACATATTTTTCATGCTGCAATCAACATGCTAGCAAAGTTTAAATGTCCAGCAGCAGTTTATTGTTGATCAGGGGCTGCAGGGATGAGTGTCACTTTTATTGCAGCACTGCGTTTGAAAGAAGTGCGACAATTCGGGCAAATGTGAATAGGTGAGTTTATACTGGTTTTGAAGCAGCTAAGTATCTTTGTATAATTCATTTTCTGACATCAGTTTTCATCAAGACCTTGATTATTGTGGCATCCCTGGTACATATTGTTTTCAAGGGCAAATTATGATGCCTTGACATGTTGGCAGTGCACGCTAGCATTTTAACAACACATGTGTCTCTGCAAATAGCGCATTGTGCGATCGATGAGCGTTATTTCTGACGCATATTACGAACATACAGCCCCAACAATTGAACTGAACTGGTCTCTGGGGAAGTTTCTGGGCCAGTCCGTGTAGGTTTTTTTCTGTTTAAGCGTTGTATTGTTGACGTCGAACCATTATTGTACGACGGTTTCATTTTGCGATGAACGCACTTGACCATATCCTTTTGCCCCACGTTTATCTTGAAATGATCGCAGGCTTTAGACCGCCTTTGCCTTTTTCTTCGTTCCCCCGTCCTTCAAGTCTTCATCTTGACTGCCTGCTTCTGCCGAGTTTCCTCAAAAAACCTAAACGATCTCTGCTGCAGCCCACGTGCCGCATGAGGTGCAACAGCAAGCAGGTCCCTGGCAGAAATGTTGTTCCATGCAGCTCCTGAGTGCGCGGTCTGTAACTAAACAACAAATAAATTCTCGAAAAAAACTGTTTTTATCAAAGCTTTTTACTTATAGAATTACTCAATGAGTTGTTTTTGGCCCTATTCTTTAGCAATGTCATATCCTGCACACAAGACTGCCTTTTGTTCCACAGGACTTGCGGATGTGATGTGCGTGAAATGCAGAAATTTCTAAACCGGCTGTAAGTGAAGCAGAAGGCATCTATTTCAGTCAAAGCGGCAGCACAAACACATGATAGAGATGTCGTTGCCACCGCATGAAATAACTCTGTAGCTAAGCTCCTTGCAGCAGCTGTGATGGTTGCAAACAGTCAGTCATGTCTGACTGAGCCTGTGGCCTTGTTAGCAGTAATAACTAGAGTAAACAAACAGCAGCAGTGTATTTTAAGGTCATCACAGGCATCAACCAAAACCTCCCAGTCAGCACGAAGCAGTGGCTGTGATGTGGCAGCGCGCTTCTCCTTTATAAATCTGCTGACATGTGAAAAAAAAAAAAAAGCAACATTAGCTAATGTACTACTTAAAGACCATAATTGCTCTTTCCCCTACTGTTAATGAATGCTAATTAGAAGTCTGGAGCAGTTTTGCGGCGCGTGCTGGCTGCTCCTCTAATGTGCCGTATTGTTCCTCTCCTCATTCCAGCTCAGCACTAATGCTGCTGTGCCAGCTATTAAAGTCAGATAAGCTATCCATCTTTAGCACTGCCAGCCAAAAAGCCACTAATAGCTTAGCCACAAAATTGTTAATTTCCACGGTTCTCCCTCTCCCTGTTTGAGCGTTGGCTCTGGGTCTACAACAGATACACTGAGGCGGATATTCCACTTCTGGCTCTATGGTGTTGTTGCCTTTTTTAAACCTTCGTTTAGCAGCCTCGTCATCGCCAAATACTCTTCCAGGGGGAAGCAGACTTGGTACCTCTTCCTTGTAACCCCTCTTCATTCAACATGACACTCCATCTCGCATGCTGTTGGGAAAGCCTATCAAGCCCGCTTTGCTAAATGCGTGACTGCGTTACAGGACTCCACCTTGTGGGCTGCAATAACACAATTTAATCCATAAAACACCTCCACTGTAATAAGGGTAATCACAACCAAGCTTTTTTTTTTTTTTAAAGGACCGGGAGACATATTAGCAGGCCATATTATCCTCATTCTGGATTGCTGATAATTTTACAGCTGGTTTTAGGGTCTGGCAGACATCCATTCACCAGTTTTGGCAACACGATCCCCTCAAGGTTTGGAGGAAACAAAATGCTATGCACGCCTACTCTTGTACAGAGTCCGAAAGGGCACACTATCAAGACAGAACATGTTTGTCTGGCAAACCTAATGGTTGGAGTCAACTCAGTGATTAAAATTATTCTAATGTTTGGATTCCAGAACAAAAAGTTAGATGAGCCTGTGTAGTTCATCAGTTTGATGTTGCTGTCGTTTCTTTTTTTTCTTTTTTGTTAATTTTCCATCTCATTTTGACAAATCATGCTGTATATTCGAGCATCCACATTAATTTCATAACCGTTCTGAAGGTTTCCATTCTCTCATAATCATCAGCAGCCAGAGTTTGCCTTATTTGAAACAAAATTCAACCTCAGTGTTTCCAGCTTTCATTATTCTTCCAGCTACTTTATGACTTTTGGGGAAAGGTTCGGGAGCATCTGTCAAAATCTGACATGATGATTATTTATCCAAACACCTTCTTAGAAAACTGATGTGTCCTTTTTGGCACCCCACCCATTACATCATGTGAGAGGTGGAAATGATTAAGAGAGTAAGTCTATAAGTCAGTGACTAACATTTAGCTCTGAATGAATGACGACTGGGAGCGTATATTTCACAATGCCAGATTTGTACTCTGCGCAAATATGAAATAGTCATCATGTCAGACAATAAAGAAGCCAGGAAGTGACTGGTTTATAGTGGGTGGGAGAGTTATAGTCTTCTGTTCTGTGTGTGCCGATGTGGTGTAAGTGAACTTTTCAAGTTGTGAGATACTGTAGCATTGTTTGACAAGTGAAAAAGGTGAGCTTTAACCATTTTCTCCGGGGGTCTGGCCTCACACTCAAGTCTGAGAGCTTTAGTTTACAAGAGGTTGGACAGTAATATGAGCGTGAGCGATTCAGCTATCATTACATTTTGTATGAGTCACAGCTAGGTTGGATTTTAAAGGTAAAAGTTTAAAGTTCCAGAGATGTGCATTTAGTGTCCGTAAGGCGCACAAAAAGAGGCAGTTTTCCAGTCTACTTGTTCTGGTTCTGATGCACCTAAACCTCCTTGTGGGGGGAAATAAACTGAACTGGTATTGCTGGGTTACATTTCCTTCATTAGCTTTTCTTTCTTTTCTTTCTTACTAGATACAAGACCAGAATCGTAGAGCTACATGTGTCTTTTTGATAAATTTTATGAGGTGTGAATATATCTTGAATTGGCCTGAATATCACAGTCATTAGACTGTTTTGGAATAATCCACACTCATCATGTCATCAAATGCATTCAGTGCATGCCAGATTTAGGGGCACCCTTGGTAAAGATGCTTAGAATAATTCAAATAAAATGAATAATTAACTACAGCAGCATAATCAGTGAAACTCTGTTTCCTGCACGATAATAACACTTTGTGACTGAACTGTTTGTGTTACTATTGTCTGTGCTGTATGCTGATATTTTGTCTGTTTGATATACTGTGTCTTCTAATTGCTATTGTCTAGTGCAGTTTTTTTTTTTTTTAATTTCTCTTCTTGTGTATGGCCTGTCCTGTTTACACCATCAAACTGCCCTGGGACTCAAGGTGAAAATTAGCCTCTATGGCTAACTCTGGCATCTGTCCATGTTGTATTTAGAACTCGTGTTAAGTCATATGCACTGTCCCATCTTAAATAAAATAAAAAAAGAAATCTCAAACTGAAACATGTCATGAAATCAAATCTTTAATTTGAGTACATTTACTCATATTGATTTTGTGTTAAGAAACTATTGTTTTAACAAACTCCCCAGTACAATAACTATTGTTTGTACCCGTAATAATCCCTTTAAAATAATTGTATGGAACATATTTAATTTGGCTTCCCTGGTTATAAATATAATATAGGTCCATTAGCCACAGGCCACTTAGCTGGAAGAAGGTCCCTATTTATCTTGCAAGCGCACGCAGTGAGCAGGACAGTAAAAGTCTTGTGGTCCAACCAGTCTCCATGGTAACCACGAAACACAATCTACATGCCAACCAATTCAATTCAATTGTATTTGTATAGCGCCAATTCATGAAACATGTCATCTCAAGACACTTTCCAAAGTCAGTCGTGAGCAATCCCTGAAAAAAAAAGCCCTTTATGTCCTACCATCACCAATGTAAACATGAAGTTGAATTTTTATTATTATGATTTTTTGCAATCAACCCTACAGGTATATTTAGGGGAAGTATTGGGATAATTTGTGGAAAAGCACCTCCTGCCTACTGTTAAGTATGGAGGAAGACCTGCGATGCTGTGGGCCTGTTCCAAATGCCCTTGCATCCTTGTTAGAGTTCAGTGAGCATCTTTTACACGGAAACCTGCTGGACTGAATGAAAGTGCCAATTTTGCTAAAAACTATTATTTTTAAATATCTACTGAATAGATGCTCAAACAAAAAGTTAGATTTTTCAAAAATTTTCAGTTATGAAATTAATAGAAGATGAATTTATTACTAATAGATTTATTTATTTCCGGACTGTTAAAGCTTTTTTTTTTTATCTGGCCAGCATGATACAATTTTATACTTATGTTGCAAGGGTTGACATCTTACTTTTCCGTGCACCTATTCTAAACATTGGAAAATGAAAAACATGACGCTACCAAGGTATAAAAGATAAAAAGAAAGTGGCTATTACTGTGTTCAAGGTTGAAGTGGTTCACATGATCCCGACAGCGATGCCTCAGAGTCTGTCACCTCCCGTCATGCAACTCTCACCTGCTCATATTTTTAGATGTGAGGTCATTCTAATGGTATTCAAAGAAGGAGGAAGCAACTGTTATTAAACTCCACAGGCATTTCTCACCGAACTCGCTGAAATAAACCCACAGCTAATAACAGCCAGGCAACACCCGAACTGGTAGATAAAACCACAAATAACGCGGTTTTGGCTCCAGGTGTACCTTTAGGCTCCAGAATGCCCGCTTACCTTTTAATTGTCTAATATGAAATCTCACAGGGCATTTCTCAGCTCTCGCTCGCTGTCTCACTTCTTCTCTGCACTAGATGAGGCCGACCCAAGCAGAGTTTCAACCAGATCCAACATGCCTTAAAATAAAAACCTGATCCGGTTGGCCGTAAATCACGTAACGCTTGAAGAAATGTTCGCTCCTCCTCTCGGAGAAACCGTATCCACCGCATCCTGTAATTGTCAGCGGTTTTCCAGCGATATGCCTGCAGGGTGGGGCGGTAATAGTGGAGCGGATTGACAGGTGGCTGAGTGGTTAGTGATACATCACACGACTCTTCTCTCAGTTCCAGTTCGCTGGAGCTGTTGACTCACACACGTATCTTTTTTTTTTCTCCACCCTCCACTGCACAGCACACCCACCAACAAACAAGCCTGACAAGCCGTGGAGTACCGCTCGGCACAGAAAGAGAGGCAGAAAAAGGTCTAAATGAGCCGCGCGCAGCTGCAGGACACCAGGGCGCCACACAACAGTCACTATTATTATCCTTTTAATTTCTTTTCCAGCCCCCTTATCTTAGCAGGTGATCAGCAGTGCACAAGCAGAGGGCGTGTCCTTGCGACTGATTTCACATCGGACTGAAGTGCTACAGTGCACAAGGTGTGAGCATTCCTTTTGTAGACCAGGGATGGAAAGATTGATGTGAGGTGTGAACGAGGGTAGGAAACCAGCTCAAGATTGTTGTGATAAGGATTACCGGAGAAGCAAAGGTCACACAAACAATGACACAAACAACAATCCCACGCAATCTCATCTCTGTCTAGTTTATCCTTCTGTAACAACTCACAAGCAGCACATTCTCTTCTTTGATGTAACCACTGACAATGATAATCCAAGACCTTGTCAAAACCACTTTAAGACATAATTGCTACCTGTCACAAGTCTGGAATCTTCCTTTTTTTTTCTTTTCACAGGGCTCATAATAGCTGAGAAAACAAATCCTCTCTGCGGTGTAACTCATCAACCTTATGGGGCGGATAAGTAATCCAGCAGATAAAAAGATAAGACTCTGTGAGTCAATTTAACCGCGTTGCTTTTGTTAATGTTTTGTAATTTTCTGAGTTTTACTGTACTGAACCGTTTTGCCCAAAGCCCAAATAAGCAGAGCTCGGGCGACAATAAATCCGATAACAGGTTGTCAACACCGTTCTCACCGTCTTCCTGCCACAGGCCAAAATCTCTATCCCAGTAATTAGTTTTGAGATTGCCAATTTTTATTTATTTTTTCCTCCAGTTGTATTATAGTGACGAAGATCAATTGCCGCTTCTTTGGACAAAGTATGCATGGCAGCAGTGTTTTAGAAAATATCAATGCCTGCTGTGAAATAGCAGCAGTTTTACAGCAGGTATGTCCTGAGGCGCACATAGATATGTCCACATATCAACAACCGTGGATGGGTTATGGCCCAGGTGTCCTTCAAAATGATTGGGAGCCTGGGTTTAGATGTGCAAAGGACGCCTAAAAATAAATCGTAAAAGAAAACGTTGTGATCCCAAGACGTCTCTCTTTGCAGTTCATTGACAATGAATCCTGGAGATCTTTTTCTAACCTCCTTTTCCACCCTCCCCCCCTCGGCTTGGTGGCTAGATAAACTTGAATCACAGTTCAGTCACAGCGGTTTTAACGTTTTAATGATTGCTCTGACTGTACATGTGGGCAGGTTTCGGCAAGCGACCAATTTCTTTGAGTTATTTCCTGACTTATGAGGATCGGCACACATCTGCTTGCTCGAACGGCTTGTTCTGATGCTGTTTCGATTTTGAACAATGAGCAGCGAGCCTTTGTGTCGCATCCAGCTAAGAACCTAGAGAAACAAAAACTCAGTGTTTTTACTTCAAAATTGTACACCTCTTCATCATGGGTGACAATAAATGCGATGGAAATGCATTTCACATGCTCAATAAAACATTGAGAGAACCTGGAAGTACTAATTAAGTGGTCTGAGCACAAAAGATACACAATTACAAATTTCTTGTGGGTCAGAAGACTTTAAGCACGGACCGGCCGCCAGTATCAAGGTATACTAAGTTTTTAAATGGTTTAAATTTTCCTTCGCACCTTTCTCCCAGTGACAACGGCTTTTAATAAGATGGCAGAGAGCGTGCTAGACTCAACACAGCTCGGAGCACAGTCCCCCAGCTACTGCTGCACACTGCCAGTCAGCTGGAAAATGCTCGAGCGGCTGCTGGTTTCAGCATGCACAGAGCATATGGATGATTACATTAGTCATTCACGCATAGAATAATGTAATGCATTTACCAATAGCCGACCAGTTCAGTAAACAACAGGCCTGAAGTGAATGTAGGCTTTTGTGTTGTCACATTTGTTTTCTCTTAAGAAGTGTCCTGGAGCCTTAAAAGTGGATGTTTAGGCTAAAAAAAAAGATCAGTGATCGTTTAGAGTTGATAGCATTTATGAATTCTAACAGCAGATTAATTAATTATGTTTACCGTAGATACTTAATTGCTGTCTAATCATAATTTCCATGAGAAACCGTAATCTGAAGGCGATACCATGTCCCAGGTGTCAGTTTTTTCCACACTGAATGGCTTGCGTGTGACCACAGAGCGATGGTGAAGGGGAGGGGGTGGGAGGCTCATTGCAACATTTCAAAGGTGAGTGATTTATATGGCAGCTGTTCCCCAGTGTGCTGTTCTGAATGCCCGTGCCCCATGTTTAACAGCTGACAAACACAAGCTTTTTCTGTCACGCCGTATTTATTGCCTCACACACACAATTCTATTAGTGCAACCGCAGCCATACAAGGGTATAAAAAAAGTTTTTTTTTTTTTTTTTATGAGGTAGTTATCTCAGTCAATCACACAGAGTGAGCACTACCGCAATGCACGCATTATCACAGTGACCCAAGTGCGAGCGCGATAACAGTGGTTTTAGGAGCAAACTGACAGCAGCTGTGCAGCTTTTCAAGGACAAAACCCTAAAAAAAAACCAAAAAAAAAAACGGATGCTTTCAAACTTCCTCTCCTATGGGACATGTGCTCCTTAAATAAGAGAAGGCTGAGAAGTACTTTCCTAAAGCTGTTTGATATCCGAGATCTCTCCATTACAACCACAGCAGCACACTGGGAAGAGTGTAACCTTATTTCACGCTAGATCTCAAATAGTGCTGAGAATTTGTGAGGCAGTTAGTGGCCGTCATTAATAATGGCCTCGGCTGGCCTGACAGCTGCTGATTGGAATGAAGAGCTGTGCAACGGCAGACAGCTACAAATTTCACTGACAGCCAGGTCTCCATTACTGAGCCTCAGCTGCCAAAACAGCAGTAATCAGAGAAGGAGAATAGAGAGAAAACCCCCGCTCTGTTACCGCACGGTGCTGGTCGTCTAGCGTTATGAAACATTTTGACTTGTGCACGCACATGCAGACTATTCACTTGCACCACATACTACTAACCAACTCCTAAAGCTTTCATAGATTGCTAATTTCTGAAGTGATCAGGGGAAAGTGTCTTAGACGCATCTCTTGTGATGAGAGGGAAGGAAAACAAGGGCATTTTAAGAGGGTCTGCCAGTAGGACTCCAATACCTTTTGTGTACAAACCTTTAAGTTTCAGCCTGTGACAAAACAGCAATAAATAGCCAAAGGTCAATTAACGTTGATAAATCCTATATCATGTTCATAGTTAAACAGATTAATTGATCATATTAAGTTACCTTAGTAATGTTTTTTTTTATTAAGCTGGGAGGGCAACCTGAATGAAAGAAAGATAAATTATTTGTTATCATTACAAAGAGTGTTTGAATAAGGTAGCATGCTAATAACTGTTGTCATTGGGTTAGTTCTGCGATAATGGAGAAGCATTTACATCAATGGTGCACATATATGGTATACGTGGCGTGTCAGAGCTGTACCACACATGCTAAGCAATTCGTCGACATGGGTTATGTATTAAATGCGTCCAAAATCAATGCTGGAGCGTTAATGACCTAAAACAGCATGCGTTCCTACCCTATTGAAATCCAATGTAGACATGCAATACTGTGACAGCAGCATTAAACAAAAAGAAGATTGACCTTTTTAGCAAGTTACAGTTTAAGCTTGTCTGATTCTGTTTCAGCCATCGGTAAATATTATAGCAATCCTGCATGTGTTTCCCTCTCAGTGTTGCACTCTGGTTGGTTTTGCTTCTATTGAAGAAGTCGTATGTCATGTATTCTGCCGTTGAGGGAGGGTCAAGATGTGGATAAGAGCTTGGAAACAGCATAGAAGGTTTTAATGATAAAGACAGGTGGGGCACAAGGAGAACAGGACATGGAGGACGGGCAACGTAGCAGGAAGCAGCAAATACAGGCAGCTTTTAAACAGAGGAGAGCTGACCAATGACATGGGAACCAGGTGAGTCTAATCAGGGGAATGTTGAAAAGCTGTGAGAGAGAGAGAGCTGAGCAGGGGAACCGATGGAAGGAGAACACTTGACTCAGATAACACGCAGGGAATTGAACTAGACGCAAAGGTGATCAAGCTGAACACCAACACAAGAGGAAATAACTTATCTAGAAAAACAAACAAACACCCGCGGAGCATGACATTGTATGCAGCTGTTGAAAATCTAGCCACATCGAACATGAAGCATCAAGCCTTTTCACAACATCATGTATCTATATTACCAATCCACCCGGGGGAAGCAATAAGGTACCAGAGGCAGCTGAATGAAGAGTAACAAAAATATGTCCTTGTTAAGAAAAAGGAAGAGCAAAGGATGAAGGCTTCCTAACTCTGTGATATATTTTTTGAAAAGCGCTCAGTTTTCTTCGAAACCTGTGTTTTAGTTGCAATTGATGTAAACCGAAAATACATTTACAGGACGACTTAACCGTGTTTCATTAGCTTCATTTTTACTCAGGTATCTTATAAATAATAAATATATCACACCAATTTCTCCTTTTCCCCTATTATATCATCTCCTTTCAGGTAATAAGCATCAGGAAGAGATGTTATATTTGGTTATGCTAAGAAAACAATTGTGGTCTGCCGGAAAATTCATATGAGCCCCAAGAGCGAGGCATACAGTTTTATAACATACAATAAAACTCCATAACTTGGTTGTCTAAATGCAGCCATATGCCACACGTTGAATCTCTTCCTTGTTCCTTTCAGGATACGTATTAATTTCTTAGCAGCATGTTGTTTTTAATCAAAAAATAGAACGTTTTCATTCAGAAGGCATTGGAGTGAAATGCAAATGCACAGTTTCCTAAAGATGAATCCATCCCAGGCTTAATATTGGAAAGAGGTCAAACCTGCATGAACATAGACTCCAAATTCCTTCAACGTGTGACCATGCCAATGTAATCGAAGAGGGAGGGTGTAGCATTTTTCCAGTGGGAGGAGTAAAAGCGAAAGTCTGCGGCCTTGAAAAGTTTGATCCCTGTAATGACAGAGGGCTTTGGTATGGGTCAACTTGTCATCGCTCTTTTTCCACTGATCCCTGCTACTCCCTGCTGCAAAGCATGTGAACACAGTCACTGATACACAGCGTGACTGACACACACGCACACACAAACCACACACTTCCTTGTTTAATGTACAAAGTGAGGACCATGCCTTGACTTCCATAGACTTCCATCCATCTACGAGCACTTTCTATGCCCTAACCCTGACCTTTGGGGGGTTTATAACTCACCATAACCTAAACCTAATTGACACCACAGTCCTAAATTTAACCCCCAAGCCCAGAAAAAAAGGAGGGATGTTTTTTTGGTCCTCATTTTACAAGTAAAATGAGCAAAAACGTGTTCTCACTCAGTGGCAAGTACAAGAACACACACACACACACACACACACACACACAGACACACACACACACACACACAATGACACACAGGTTGGAAAAATCGCTCTGGGTGTGTCCCGCACTAAAGCAGCAATTTTTTGATCCTCATGTTTTGAATTAATTGACAGCTCTATAAAGCAAAACCAGTGCAGTGATAAACAGCACTGCTGGCATGTTGTTTTATGGATGGCCCCATTAGCTCATTGTGTGAGTTGTGGTGAAAAAAATAAAAAATAATTTGGGATGCTCAAATTTAGCCGAAGACAGATGTGGCGACGCATCCAAATGAATCATAGATCAGACCTCCCGCTAATGTTGTTCTACATTCAAACTCATGTATCCGCGTGGTTTATGGTGACACATGAGTAATGCTCGCAGAGTTATTCCAAAAAGTCAGCTTCCCTAAGCCAACTAGAGAGACTAACCAACACATAAGTCACATCAATCCCCTGCAAGCACAAACAATGCTAATGCAAGATGCATGAATGCAGACTGCAAAGCTTCAGGAGGTGGTGAGAAAACCAAGAGAGGGGACGCTTCATTTTATAGCTGCCTCTTCCATGTCAGCTTATTCCAGCAGCAATAAAACACTCCATAATAAAAGGCACTACCCCAGAGAGGCAGCGATACTGCTGCTATAGATAATCCTCTCAGCTCACAGAGTGTTTGCATTTCTATCCTCTGGAAGCTTTCGCTCTGATTGTAAGCATAATGGAGAGGAGGGAGGTTTATCTTCAATGCTCTGTCAGTGTGAACAAAGCAATATTGTGGCCTTTGCTGAGAAGTGTGGGAGCAAGCTGCTTAATTATCACCTGCTTTATTATCCAAACATGACCTTTGGAGAGAACGTAATTAGACCCCCTGATAAAACTAATAAGGGGAAAACACGCTGTCAGCTAGTGGAAATTAATATGTGCATTTTTTTTTCAGCCATTACACTTGACAGTAAACTTCAATGTGTAAAGATAAACATAAGAAATACCAAGCTTTGTGGGTTGAATAAATAAATAACAATGTACTGTGTAATTTGTAAAGAATGACCTTAAACACTTTCCAAAGTTTTTGCGGAGCAAAATCATTCAATTTGGCTTGGCGCAGCAGAAATAGGTAGTTGCAGTTATGGTCCTTGCAAATCAAACAATATTTATGACTTATGCTGTCCCTGGTCAACAGACAGGAAGCATTTGTGAATGTTTCCTGTCCTCTGATCCGCTGAAAACGGGGTACCTGAAGCTTATAGGTCTTGTCTGGAACATCTGCTCTTCTCCTTTGGGAATAATGCAATACACTCGTACACAGCATATTCAGGATTGACAAAACAGCTCCTTTTCTGATGTGTTAATGGAATATTTCGAGGCACAGCAGTGATTTATGATAACTCTTATACTCATAGTAAATGCATGTGAACTGGACCCAGACACTATTTGTAGCCATCAACCAAGTCCGGGTGTAATTCCCACCCACTCTCGTCTTGGCAGAACGAGCAGAGTTCTCCAGCTCTGAAGCATAGATCATACATTTTTCAATAAGGATTAAGTCAGACCTATTTGATATGAACCTGCTTTATTTATTCCAAAACCAGTTTTGGTATATATTTGAAATCATTGTACCAAAGTTTCAACAAGCTAGCTGTTGAATTAATGGGAAGCTGATGAATTTGGGTTACACATCACCTTTGTTTCACCTGATTTGTGGAGTACAGCAGTTTCACCAGCAGCTAAAAAGCCCCTTACCATGATGCTCCAACCAACCTTGTTTGGTAGCTTATCATCTTTAGTCCCTTTTAGATCATCTTTTTTCAGTGGTTGTTCTATTTTTCATATATTTAATGCACTGAATGCATCTGGATAATATGTGCAATTCAATTTGATTAAACTCCGCTTATTTATGTTGCGACAATTCACAGCACATGTCATCTCACGGCAACGCAGACTGCGGCACAGAGCTCAGCCAAGTATAAGGAAAATCCCTACTGATATTTTATGTGTAATCTTCAGGCGAACGCTGTGAGTCACAATCCACACATCTTCGGTTCCACAATATTGACTGCCTGCTGTGAAAGCACACAAACCCGTGATCTCAACACATTGACTTGTTTGACATGGAAAGACAAAGTTGCCGCTGGATCGAGTGGATTTTAATAAAGTCAATCACACAATTACTATGCAATGCTGTCTTGAGTTATCCCTTTTGTAGAGCAAATGGGACGCATGAAATGCCCTGACAAGTAAAGAACAGGAAAGGGGTGTTTTTTTACTCGGAGAAACACAACGTCACGATGACGTCACATCACGTGGTACGCAGTGGGACAAACTCCTGAAAATCCGCCGTTGTTTCGCTGTAAGAGACGTGCGTTAGCCTAGGTTTTACTCGGTAAACGACTGCTTTTTCCAAATCTAAGACCATGGTTTTTAAACATTGTTGCTATGGAACGTGCAACAAGCGACTCGAGGTACGCTGATCGGCCGCATATGAAGGATGTTTTCTTCAAGACTGCCAAGGAGAAATGTGTGCTTGGAACACCGGTGCGGTCGGCCTACACAACAGTTCAACCCGGAAAAAGTTACCAAATTCAAGTACATATGTAGCAAGCATTTTGTCGGAGGAAAGGGCCCAACCGAAGAACATCCTGACCCAATTCCAGCGACATCAAGTCAAGGTAAGAGTATTTTGGTGGCCGACATGTTAATAAAGTAGCGCCTGCTACCATGATCGCATATAGGCTATCATGGTAGCAGGCGCTAACATGATAGCCTGCTACCAGGATAGCTTACTCAAAAACATTTCAAATGAGACAAACATTAAACATATACCCATTCCTGGACGGTGATTGCAAACAACAACAACAACAAAAAAAACGGCCGACGCTGCCATGATCGCCGCGCAGGAAAAAAAAAAAAAACAAAGCTTACCGTTCATCAACTCGGCCAGTTTTCCAGTCTTTTTAAGCCATCGAACCTCAAGCCATCGTTTGAGCTGAAGTTTGGTGTGTTCTTCGACAGTGCGACCAGTAATCCGTGTGCCTGGGACATCGTCTTGGGAAAGTTTAACGGCTGTAAAGTCGGTCATATCTGTTATCCGTGCGTTCTCTCCTGTATGCGTTCTCTCCTGTATGTCCTACCTAAGCGGCAAAAGGGGCGTTGCTCTTGAGACGGTGACGTCACGTGCGCGGTACCGCATTTGTGCCATATAAGCAAATCATTAACACATTAGCAGGATAAGATACTATAAAGAATACACCCCATTAATATTTTTAAAACCCACACAAGCCCTGACTGGTCAGAGGACACACATTGGGATTTGCACTGTGTTCCAATTGATGTGCTGTGCTGTTCCCAAGATGTGTTGCCTTTAAGGCCGCTGCCACACTGTTCCATATCTTGTTAGGATGGCTTCATCTTAAGTTGATGAATCTGGGTAATTCCTCTTTCTTCATTATTTCCCCCACTTTGTGGAATGCACCTTTACCACTGGCCTCTGAACCTCCCCTGGCCATGATACTCACACCACCATGCTTAACAGTGTCTGCAAAGTTTTTCTGTGGGATGATGAAAATCTCATTTGATGTTGTCCATTTCGGAGCAGGCGGTTCTTTCACGGTCAGACTCCTCTCAGTCCACGTTGATATTAAACGGCCTTCCTTCAGTACGATGACATCGGTGTTGCAGTACGTCCCAGTTTCTAACAGTCTTTGGCTTTGGTGGTTCCAGGTTGTTCTTGGAGCAATATCTAGTTTGCGTTAGATTGAAACTTGATAGGGTGCTATAACAGGACAATGATCCCAAGCACACATCCTTACTAGTTTTGGAATAGATTAGTACACTAAAATTAAGCTTCTTCCTCTTAGTGACCTAATCCTTATTGCAGATGTATAGACAGTGTTTAAGTTACATCTGTGCTAGGAAACGGACACATTTCTGACCAGAAGAATGATTAGATTTTCCATTTAGAAGTATGCCATAGCCTTATTAATGGCTGCAAGCAGTGTGTGGTTTTTCTGCATCTTTGCTAAAAGAGACTAAAAGCAGGACTAAAGCTCAAGGTAAAATCTCTAAATATTTTAATAATCCACGTCCAGACCAACTTAGTTAAAAGTGCAGCAAAGAAAAGAAGGCTGAACCAGCAAATAACACGTCTGTTGGATAAATTCCCTTTTACAAAATAACAAAATAGTTACACATTTTAAAATTAACTGAGCAATGTAACACTGTTTAAAAAAAAGAATTTAGTTTGTTGACCTGAGCCAGAAAGCTCACTGTCACCTGCAAGAGGTATTATGAGTTGAGTTTGGTCTTGGATTGATACCAATCAGTGCCCTAACATTCCCAAAAAGGCTTCTCATTGAAAACCATCGCTGAGATTCTTAGTTTGCAGTTTATCTATCCGTCCATGCGCACTTGTCCTTGCAGGGCAGCAGGGGTTCTGGTGCCTATCTCCAGTGGTTGTTCAGTGAGAGGTGGGGCATGTTCTGGATAAGTTGCCAGACTATCACAAAGTAACACAAAGACACACAAGACAAACAGCCATGTGCACTCCCAGCCACGATCATATCTACGGGCAACTTAAACAGACAAACTAACTTACAGTCATGTTTTTGGAATGTGGGAGGAAGCCTGAGTATTTGGAGGGAACTTAAACATGCATGAGGAGAACACGCAAATTCATGCAGAAGGACCCCAGCCAGGATTTGAACCCGTGTTCAAACACTGTTGCCATGAGGCAAGTGTCAAAAAATGTTAAAATGTTTCTTGCATGTTTCTTAAATAAGGCAGAATCATACATCAAGCTTATGAGACAATGCCAGATACTAGATCTATGAGAATGAGTCTTATTGACATTAGATTTTATCAATGTTTTCGTCAGAACCAAAAATCTCTCTTAATTGTTTTCACAAATAAGGAATTCAAATATCACAATCTATGTTTTAAGCAACCTGTAATCAGTGTATTCCAGTCCATGTTGGATAAAGCTTTAGCTGTTTTTGTTTCTTTTCTTTTGCTTCTTTCATCCTTTTGTGGTTCTAATGCCAAATAAACTGTAAACATACTCCTTTATTTGTTATTGACTAATTTCACATGACGTTCAAGTTTGATCAGTTTTCATTTGATCAATCAAATCAAATTCAAATCAATCAATCAAATTTTATTTCTAAAGCGCTTTGCAACAACCACAGATTGATTACCGAATATAAACAAACTAAAAAAAAAATCAGCTGTACGTGTAACAATAATTAAGTTTACATTTTAAAAGGGGTCATAACACTCATGTATCAAAGGCAAACTGAACAAATAGGTCTTTGGCCCGGCCTTGAACAGGGGCAGGGTTCTGATGCCGCGTAATTCCAGGGGAAGCGGGTACCAGAGTTTGGGCCCTGCTGCTGCAAAGGCACAATCGCCCCACTGTTTACTCCTGGACCGTGGGACCACCAGCAGATGTTCATGTACGGCTCTACTGGGCTGGTGAAGGGGTCAGAGTGTCACTCGGTGTAAGACGGTGCAAGGCAATGGATTGAACTGAAACCAAACAAAAGGAGTTTTAACTGAACTTCTGAACTGAATTGGGAGCCAATGATGAGCGCAAAGGATAGGAGTGATGTGTTCACACAGTACTTGGTGTGGAGTCGAGCCGCTGCATTCTGCCCATGTTGTAAACGTTGTATACAGAAGATTAAATTTTAGCTAACAGGCGAAGTTGAAAAAAAGCTTGCCTGTACTACAGAATCCATTTGTTTATTGAATTTCAAGTTGCTGTCAAAGGTCACGCCAAGATCTTTGACGGAAAGAATGAAATGTGAGTCCAGGGGTGTGAGACTCGGAGCGCACACCTCAAAATTCTGTTTTGGACTCATTCAAATGGAGAAAGTTTAGTGATAACCATGTTTTGATGTCATCAAGACAAGTTTGAATGGCCTGTGTGTCTGGAGAGTCTGGAGACACAGACATATAGAGTTGTAAATCATCTGCATATAGAGTGAAAGACAGATTGCGATGATTTATCACAGAGTTTAATAGTGTCACGTATAAAGAAAAAAAAAAGTACAGGGCCAAGACTGGAGCCTTGAGGCGCACTGGAAGTCAGAGGGGCTGGTGAGGAAGAGACATCCTCAACCATCACAGAGAACGTTCAATTAGTTAAATTTGACCTTAAACCACTGTAGGACGAGTCCCTGGAGCCCTACCTGTTGAGCCAGGCGGGTCAGTAGGAATAAATGATCCGCTGTGTCAAATGCTGCAGTGAGGTCCTGCATACCCAGCAGCATCCAGGGACAGCAAGATGTCATCCTGTACATTCAGCAGTGCTGACTCTGTGCTATCGGGCGCTCTAAAACCAGATTGAAGCGTTTCGAATTTTATCGCGGCTCAGAAGTTGCAAAGCAGATGTCAACTTTAAGCTCGGGCAGCTGCTGTAATCTCACTGCGCTTACAAACAAATCCTGGGTCATCTTTGCCGACACGGCGGGGGGCGAACCAAGAGATCATTAATTTCTTATCTCAAAGCAAAAGTTTCAAATAGAGATATGGGATATTAGGCTTGACACATTCACCTTTTACGTCTAGCGCCAATAAAAGTGTTCACTTTGGCAAGAAATCTAGTGCCGCTTATTTATACCAATTTCCAACTAGGTAATGTTTATCTTTTAGTT
Source organism: Fundulus heteroclitus (assembly GCF_011125445.2). Classification (NCBI taxonomy): domain Eukaryota; kingdom Metazoa; phylum Chordata; class Actinopteri; order Cyprinodontiformes; family Fundulidae; genus Fundulus; species Fundulus heteroclitus. The sequence continues at coordinate 15,470,459 of NC_046362.1, forward strand.
GATCTTATTCTCATGTTGGATTGCTGCAGTGAAACTTCAGGAGATGGTGGATTATTAGTATTTTTTGCGTAGATAACACGGGTGTCCTTGCATGCTGGATTTGGAGGTCTCTGAACCAGACGATAAAAGGTAGGAGTGGCCTCAGGGAGAGGACTCGAACAAGACAGCAGTCCTTATTTAACACAGCATGAAAATGCTGTTAGTCATAGCTCGCCATGACAGCGGCTCTCATTATCGCTACCTGGATGTGCATGGCATGGTTGTCAGAGTGAGGCAGGCACTGGGGACAGTCACACATGATTGCCTCAAATCAGCAGAGAAATGGGATGTCTGATCACTCCCAGGAAATCTGATAGAAGGACAGAAGGACACAGATTCACCTCTGGCAGTTCGGGTTCATGGACGTTATGAATGCAAATGCGAGTGTCCTATTAAGGTAGGAATGGAGATGCAGAAATGCTGAGTTCATTTGGCTGTTTTTCTGAATAAATATGTAATAACAAAAATCATGTCGACGGGATGTTTTTGACGGAAAATGAGGGATAAATTTGGCACCATCCAGCCACTCAGATCAGACCAATCTGTCATCCCCGTGTCCTTATGTCAAGTGTTGTTGGGCTGCCAGTTCCTCTCCCCCCCCTCCTCCTACTGCTCTGATGATTTCAGGACTGCAGGTGCAAAGCCTCCCTGCCCACTAGAGGCAGGTCCAAGAACAACATCTCACACCTCACCCTCCTCTTGACTCATTAAAGTCTTCAGCTGTTCCTCCCGCTCTCCTCTCAGATCCATACAGATGCGTCACACCCGTCGGACTTTGATGTACGCTATTCACAACATACTGCCGTGCTCGTTGTGACTGCGGGGAATCTGCTGAATGGTCCTTTCCCTTCCCCCGGCCTTAGAGCAGCCGGCATCCTGCTAGATGTGAGCCAATCGTTTGGTGGTGGGTGGAGCGCCAAGCCACAAAGCACTTCTTCCCGTTGGCAGCTCTCCCTGCGGTGGCTCTGATCACAACACAGTGTTAACAACACGTGACCTGGCCCTGCAGCCCACAGTAATTGAGGTTACATCCCAGGCAATACCTTGATGAATAATTAAAAGGCCAGAAACAGAACTCTGAGTGACTTAGCCAGCGCCCCAGGGTCTAATAACGTGCTTGGACTGTATTAGGTAATCTATCCACTGGTGCCAGTTAGTGTCGCACGCTCACGAATAAGCACACAATTGGGCCCAGATAAAGGCAGCACAACGGCATCAGTCATAGTCAGGGAAAGGAGCTGGCTGAGGCTCCGCAGGAACAAGATGAGGAATTATTTCAGGGTGACTCGCGGGTACTTATCTTGCCAGCAATATGAGGCACATTTGAAAATGCAGAAATGGTGCCATCTGCTATTAAACTGTGCAATAAGGAGAGGCTTTAGGACAGAGAACAAATCCCAATGTCCAGGATCCACAAAAGCAACACTTTTGTGACCTTGGCTGCATTGAAACCTGATCATGGAAACACTGGGCCCATTTATAAGTTAGTGTTAAGCCTGCAAAGGTGATAAATATGTACCGGCATGCTAGGACACTCAGTTAAAGCTACTAACGTCATACAGAGGCTAACAGAGGTCATTCGCACTATGCTGAAACATTGCTCGTTTTACGGTCTGCAACTCTAAGTATAAGATTAGAAACTGCTCATCTAACCGAATCCTTTCTTGAGTAACAATCTCCTGGGACCGAACGCAGGAACAGAGTAAGCATGAGCTGCTATGAAATTCTCACAGTGCAATAAAAGCGAAGGAAAAATCCTATGGTTACCACAGGGAAGGTGGAAATGAATAAATTATTGGAATGAATAGAAAAACAAACAGCAGAGTTAGTGATTTTCTTGCTTTTTTCTTCACACTGTTTACCATTTACTTTCAATAACTAACCTTTTAGGCATACAGCTAAAGACTTGTACATATTTCTTCTTTCACACAAGGTGGGAAGAACAACAACAAAGTTCTGTCTGACAACACTTTGCAAGAACTCCACTGCAGACCTCCTCGCTCCCACAGAAGTATTTGTCAGTATGGTACCCACACCCACTCCAAATCTCTGACCAATCACACAAAGCTGCCGGACAACACACAAGAACAAAGGTGTGGCCCAGATGTGGCGTCAAGAAAAAGTTGCGAGAACTTCCGAACCACGGCTGCAAAAACAGATTGATATCAGTTTTTTTTTTTATGCAGCCCTGAGAAAGGAAACAAATTTCTCTGTTCTTGCCAAGTATGGATAGGTCTTAATGTATATACGTTACACAAAACAAAGGTTTCATCTGGTATTAAACGGCCCCCCAGTCCTGTGTGTTGCTGACATAGTGCTTGTCGACTGTAGCTTTAAAAGAGTACTGCCTATGGCCCAGCTGCACAACTCGGCTTTTTGTAAACAGATGTTTTTTTTACTTTATTTTAGACAAAAATTGTGTCTACAAGATATTTTGGGATCTGTGTAAATATGCTGTAATACCTGGGCTCCACCATAGGGTGGAGAGATAATGTTGAAAGTACTGCATCAAAATTCAAAACTACTTCCTGAGCATAGGTAACTGGGTGCTAGACTAAATAGTTTTCAAAAACAGCTGTAACTAAAGTTTTCTTGGCACTATTTATCTTTTCCTTTCTGTCGTGAACGTTTTTAGAGTCAAAACAAATTGAGACACGTGCAATAAAAGAACTCTTAAAGAAAAGCCAGAGTGGGCATTTGTAACATTGGCCGCCACGTCATTATCGATTTTACTATTTTAGGAAAATCTACATTACATATTGAACCTACAAATGATAGTTGAAAATCTCAACTTTCAAATGTATTTTTAAAAATCTAATCTAACACTTTTTTCAACCAAAAGCTTGTATGAGTGGTAAGCAGAGCTGGAAATCTCAGCGTTGGAGAAATGACCACGAACAAGGAATTAATAGGACCTACCTTATGTTCTTTATGCATCTATATATGTTTCTAAACAGCAAAACCGTCTGTCTTGTGGGGAAGGCAAAAGTATAATAGCCTTCTTCTAGCTATCCAACAGTCAGAAATAAGTCTGGGAATGGGAGCATTGTGTTACTCTGTCACCTCATTTAACGACTTCAGCTAAGAACATTGTGTTAAAAATGTCAAATTTTGGCTTATCTTGGTACTGGCACCGATCCATGCCTAATGCACGCACCAAACAGCTAAAAGTATTCATTATTCAGTATTCAGTCATTTCATGCCTTCAAGTAAAAGAAAGATAGCTAAGAATGAATTGTATCTGTTGAATTTCCAGTGATTAAGTTTTGCCCAAGTATACGAGTGTAAAGTATACACCGGATAAGGGATTTATCTCCCCAAAAAAAAAAAAAAAAAAACGTACTGAAGCACAGCAAGGTTGACTCTTTTAAAAGCCTAATGTGAAGAAATGCGAAAACAAACCACACGCTGCATGTTCTCTGAGCTCAGCGGATAGAACAGTGTGGCACTTTCCTCTGACGGGGCCCTGTGTGTCACAGCTTCAGCAGTACGTCGAGGTGTGCCGCCGGTGCAGAATAATTAAGACCTCTGTGGAAGTGACAGGGTCACCAGGAGGTATGCGGCATTGCAAAGCTTCCCTTCTCAGCTGTTTCCTCCGTGAGCTGTCACGGCTGCCGCGTATTTATAGCAACACAGTCCGGCACACACGTCCAAACCCTCCTACCCCCTCCACCTCCGAGACAGATGTCACCTTCAAGCCTCTATTTCTGGGGCTAAACACAAAGCTTTCAGCCGCCTAACAAGCCACATACACAGGCAATCAACAGAACAACAGGAGTCTGAAGACAAACATCAGCGGTGCTTCATTCAAGCTGAAATCACCGGGTGGGTAGGTGGCAGTTCACCTCTGCCTCTGGACTGGGCTTCTTTACACAACAGCTTCGGCAGCTGCTGGTGTTGTACTGAGTAAGGAATGTTTTGACACAATCATACAAATGCATGGTGCCAGGTCCACTTGAACTAAACAAGATGTTTGTATTTAAGGCAAAACTAAAAATCTACCCTGTAGAATAAACATTTGAACAGTCTGTAATCAGCACAGAATAATCCGCTCCAGGTTTTTTGTACGCCGTGTATTTCAGTTTTTATGCTGGTGGTCCGAATGGCAAAATTTCTTTTTGAAATTGCCCTGTTTTTGGTTGCACACATGGCACAGAGGCTTCATAAATATCTTTTACTGTTTTAAAGAATCTCTGCTCAGTGTAGCCGCACACCTAGGACATTTGCTAACTGCGCGGACAGTGCCACGCAGGCGAGCAAACGCTTCTGCAGGCGGAGAGTCGCCATTATGAGTCGGTCCATAAAGATCACCACGATCAACAGATTGTGAACAATTCTTGGAACAAAAACTGCTGTCACCCTTGAAAGACACAAGGAGGCTTTGAAAATGTTGGAGACTACTGTGTTTTCTACTGCTGCGTGTAGTGTGGTGTTGTACGCTTGCCTGTAGGTGTCCTACACTGCTCCCTAGAGTCTAGGAGAATATTGGCTACAGTGGGGGAAAGGCACACGGAGTGTAAGTGCCGCAAAAGTTGTGTCGCCTTGATTCTGTGTGTCTCATTTCCACTCAAAACATACATATGTCAAGCATGAACCACACTTTATCCATTTCAGCTTGGATAATTGAAGGATTTCAGAGTTGGACCAGAGATGACCAAATGTCGTTCAGTCAGACTCCATCTGAATACCCTTAATAAAAGCTTTTAGCGTCTGTTCCTCGACCTTTTCAAGGGGCCAACAGTAAGAACTCTATCAAGGGTAGGGAAGGAGCTTCGCACTGCTGAGCCGAATTCGGGCAGCCTTTATCTCCAACGTCAATAAGTGACAGAAACGTACATGGATGATGCGAGTCAAATCACTTTAGCGAGGAACTCGAAATATACACCACCAAATTAAAGGACTTGAAAGCCCAAAGGCAATAAAAACCCTTTTTGTTCTTGACAAGCTCAATGTAAACTTTTGTATGTAATACACATACTGATACTATTTGTACTTTTTTGTTTTGTTTTATTAACTACTCCCCAGGCTCAAAATGTAATGTTGTAATTGTTAATGAAACAGTTTAATAAAAAAAATAAAAATTAAGATGCAAGTTAAATCCAGTCCTACAGCCTTCTAAACATTAATTACAAAGAGCGTGCTCTCTTCTCTCTGGACATGTTTGTTATGTGTTTATACGTCATGTCTCGCAAAGGATTGTGGGATAACTTAAGGGTTCTTAGCACCAGTAAAGGATGTTGCATAATTTTAAAAGATGTAAACAGCCCTTCAAAATAAGAGTCTAAACATACCAGACAGACCTGGGTACCTAAAGCACTCACGTTTATCCAGTATGCAGGTAATAAACTTTTCCATTAAAACAGTTCTGCTAAGAAGTGTTGGCTAAAGTTCCAGTTGTCACAAACAACCTGAGGGCTGTTGCTGTGGCCAGTGGAGGCACAACAAGTTATTGGATTTAGGAAGCAATTCATTTTTCACACAGGTTCAAGTTGGTTTGGTTTAACAGATTTTTATTTTCCCCAGGTTATCTTTGGCTAATCTTAGAATTAGGTTAACGTTCTGAAACATTCAGACGTCACAAAAACGGAAAATAAAATAAATGTAAAAGCACAGATAGTTATTCCCAGTCCTGTACAACCCTTTGGTTCTTTAATTCTAGCACGTTGTTTAGTGCTTTGCACGGTGGTGAATTGCACAGAAAATGGAGAACTAGCATTCTAAACAGACAGCAGACTATTTAGTATAATATATGGTGTTTGTGTGTGTAAAGTGGCAGACTATATAGCTGTGCTCTCAGATAAGAGCTGACTGGGTGGGGGGTGGTAATGTAAGCCCGGATGGCTGAATGTGTTGACATAGCTTTAATTCAGTTTGATACCAGACACCAGTAGTCTGTCTGAACCTCGGTGCACAGGGGGTGTTAACCTCTCAGGGATTCTCAAAATATACAAACACCAAGCATGACTAGCCACCGAGGATTAAAAATAACTTTTATGAGTGCCATGCTCATATATTGCCATTTCCACGTTTCCCTTTGGTCAGCAATAAAAACATCAGAAAAAAGCCTAGGTCTAACGATGAGTGAACATTCAAGTTAATTATCGTTGGACTTGTTTTTCATAGATATGCCTAGAATGACATGAAGCATGTAATAATCCCCCTGTGCCATCTTAAAAAAAAAAAAAAAAGCAATAAAGTTCAATTACAGTGTACAAACGCATAAACATCTTGTACGGGTAACAGATGCAATTTATGACTGCAGCTACAATTTGATCCTTTAACCTTAAACAGATTGCTAATGTGTCAGACTATCTGCCCAGTAGTGTGTTCTGAAGGCTAGGATGACACGTTCTGAGCCCCTGGATGAAGTGTTGGTTACTCTATATGAGCATGTCTTGCAGGTCATAAGCCTGTCACTGCCAAAGTGGGTTTCTTTTACTGCCTTACTGGCGATAATCAGCTGATGCTGGCTGTCAGTCGACATGGCAATGGGACAGACAGGGGACAGGCTCAGAGGACACACAATCGCCCTGCTGACAAGCATCCCTAACCCCAGCTGCTCCCACAGCTCCTCTGTCATCTGAGAGGACAAGGGGAGGGGGCCAGAGGCTGAGAGGAAGGTGGCAACAGGGCCCTGCTGAGAAAGGGACAAGGAAGGAGACTTAGGAGAGCACAAATTTCAGCACCCCCAACATAGATGTGCACCGTACTCCTCTCAGCACGTCCTTCCAATCGCCCAGCAAGAGCGGTTGAAAAAGAGCAGAGCTCACACCGGGCAACTATAGGTCCCACGCTTAAGCCAACAACCAGGTGCTAAATTGTTAATCAAAAAAATTAAATAAAGAAAATTAATATTGTAAAATGTTTATAAAAGTTAAGTTATTAAAAAAGACTTTTGGTTACTCCTTTCAGAAAGGAAAACTACACATTGTGCAGATTCATTACAAATCAAGTGAAACATTCAAACTTTATTTCTTGTAATTTGGATGAATATGGTTGACAGAGACTGAAACCCAAAATTGAGCGCCTCAGAACATTAGAATATCACATAAGACCAATAACATAGAAGGATAACTCAAACAGAAATGTCATGCTGTTTGTTCCTATGCTCCGTTTATCTGGAACAAACTTCCAGAAAACTGTAAAAGTGCGGAAAGCCTGAGTTCTTTTAAATCAAGATTAAAAACACATCTGTTTAAAATTGCCTTTGACTGTTCTAGTTAAACAGTTTTACTGTTTTTAATGTTCTTTTTTGTTACTACATTCTATCCCTACTTGCTTTTATTCTATTTTCTATCTACATTTTATTATTTTGGTATATCTTAATCATGTAAAGCACTTTGTATTGTCTTGTACTGAATTGTGCTATATAAATAAATTTGCCTTGCCTTGCCTTGCCTTGCTTATGAAACGTATGTTGTTTCGATGCACTCAGTACTTGGTCGGGCATCCTTTTGCATGAATTACTGCATCAGTGTGGCGTCGCATGGAGGTGATCAACCTGTGGTAATCAGGTACAATGGAAGGCCAGGTTGGTTTGACAGTGACCTTCAGGTCATCTGCATGCTTCTTGTAACTTTGGCAGTGGAGGTAGCAGGTCCTACTGAAAAAATTAAATCAGCATCTCCATGATGCTTGTCAGCAGAAGAAAGCATGAAGTGCTCAGAATCTTACAAGTACATGGCTGCATTGGTTGTGGACTTCAGACCCACTTCAGCATATGACGTGGCACCCCAAACCATGACTGACTGCAGAAACCTCACACTGGACTTCAAAGAACACGGATTCTGTGCCTCTACCCAAAATCAATGCAAATATTACTTTCTTCTGAAAAGACGACGACTGAGCAACTGTGGTTCATGAATTGCTTGGAACAACAGATGTGACATTTGTAGCCCATGTGTAGGTTTGGTCTGTGTGTGGTGGCTCTTGACGCACTGACTCTAGCCTCAGTCCGCTCCTTGTGAGTCTAAATTCTTGAATCGATTTTGCTTGACAATCCCCTCAAGGCTGTGGTTATCCCTTATGTGGGAGTAGATTTTCCTACCACACTGTTTCCTTCCACTCAATCTTCCTCAAATATGCCTAGATACAGCAAGCTTATTTAGTAATGGCATCTTATTGCTTACCCCCCTTGTGGAAGGGGTCAACGACTGTCTTCCTGGACATCTTGTCCAGTCAGCAGTCTTCCTCATGATTGCGTAGGCAACTGAACCAGACGGAGAGACAATTTAGAGGCCCAGGAAACCTCTGCAGGTGTTTTGAGATAATTAGCTGATTGTGGTCAGACACAATTAGTTTCCTTTTAACTTTCATAAGAAATAAAAGTGTGAAATACTTAATTCTATGTGTAATGAATATGAGTTTTAACTGAGTTTTACTTTCTTAAATGAATGGGAAAAAACAGACATTTTCACTATATTCCATTTTTTTAAGAGAGACGTACCTGGGTATGTATATATTCAATAAATTTGAATATTGTTGAAAAGTTAATTTATTTCAGTAACTCAAACGTTACATAGATTAACACAGACTGATGATGCTTTAAAGCTTTTATTTCTATTATGTCTTTTTTTCCAACTCCAGCTAATAAAAACACAGCATTTAATTTCAGAATAATGCATCAAACCAATTAAAATCAACATCTTTCTTGCAGAAACTGGGGGCTTCATAAAAAGTATGTCAAATACTGGCTTAGATGTTATTTTTTTTCAAAGGAAACTTTTGATCTGACAAACAAGCCTCTTAGAAATGCATGTTCCAATTTATTGAATATGACTGTATGTATGTGCGTGTTTCACCAAGACATAATTATTCTGCTGATGTTCATGAGCCACACCTGTCAAGGTAGTTCTTACAGTTTGCCAAAAGCTGACCCCAAACATAAAGCTGAGTAAAACAGCTTCAGCATAACTAATAATGGCAAGATGTAAAATCGTAATCTGATTCAAATGTTTCAAGAGATCATTTCTGTTTGTACCTGTTAGTGTGATTATGTTGGACTTTTCCATCTACACAAACTAAAACTAATCTTGAAGCTGTAAAATTTGGACGTTTAGGATTTTTTACATTCAGTGCTAAATAGTTCAGTCCCATGAGTCAGCTCAGTCCCTGGCTTTAGCCTGTGACCAAGAAATCCAGTTTCCTTTTGGGCTTAAATCCTGCATGTAAGATTGGTCGGTTATTACTACTACTACGGTTTCAAGGTTGTTATATTTGCGCCACTTTATATGGAAAAAAATTACAAATTTCACCAGAATAAGCACTTCAGAAAGTACTGCTAATTCTAACAGGTGTTTATTTTGCATGTTTGATTGAGTCTCTGTGTATCGAAATGAAAACAAAGATACAACAATTTATTGATTGCAATTTTATAACTGTTACAATATACTCCATGAGTTTTACAACAGTAAAAATAATTATCGCTTTTCTGTTTTATTCAACAATAAGGGAGGCGACCTCCTCACTGAGCTAGGTTTGCACCTGGTGGGCATCTAGTAGGCGGGCTGTGGTGCTCCTTCAGGTTCAAAGAGGCTAACGTTGTTGAGGTTGAGGTTGTCCTCTTACTTTCCTTGATCTTTCAATGATTACGCTCATGACGTCACCAGTAGGCTGAAGGGTGGATTCTAGCAGCACAGAAGCACTCTGTGTCCAGCCTTGTTGTATAGGAGAGAAGGTATGGTCCTTTCCTCAGAGCCACAGCCCCGGACTACTCCACTGTAGCACCCTCGACATCTCTTTGATGGCCTGTTGCAGGAATTGCCCACTCAAGTGAAGATCTCTCATCAGTCTGACAGTAGATGTTGCATCACAGCGCCGACATCCGACTTCCACCGGTAACTCTTTGCACTCCACCCTTGCTGTCTAGCTTCGGCTGCTAGGTATTTTCCTTTTTTTCGCCTTCCCACAATGCATCTCCCCTTTGCCGGGGTATACATTTTTATTATACTTTTTTTTTGTAATTCATGTCATTTATCCCCCCCACCCCCAATACATCTAAATATGATAAAAATTATAAAAAAAATATTTTGGTTGAAAATCTTTTGAGCTTTACTATTTTACTTTACTAGTTTTACAAACAAAAAATCCTCTTTAGCGAAGAAACAAACAAATATTTGTTACTTACAGATTTTTCTTACAGATTTCACAGATTTACAGGTTTTATAATGACATAAGCACCAAGCAGAAAACGCGTCAAGTCCGTCCGTCGACTCAAATGGCTGTTTTCATTTGCATTCAGCAAACCGAGGTGTTGGATAGTGTTCCCAGCTGTAAATAACCCTGCTGCATCTAAGATTTAAATATAGAACCAGAGACCTGGTGCTCTGAAAGCTATGCATTGCCTTGAAAAGTTCAGCCCCAGTAATTAGTTTCAACTTAACCGTGGCCCCTTATAGATTCGGTGTTATGCACTCGCCTACATGCTGACGTGCCTAAATGATCCTACATCAACACACGTGTGTCAAAGTTCAGCCACGAAGCCGCAGCACATGACGAGCTCAGGCTGCAGGGAGGTGGTGGTGGTGGTGGTGGTGGTGGGGGGGGGGGGGGGGGGGGGGTTGACTTCTCCGGCTCTGGCAGGTAAGTGGCTCAAACTGAGCCATCTTTCCAAGGAATGTTCTCGTGTCTGTCAGAGCGAGGAGCAGGTGGCAGGAGTAAAGACGGAAGATCGAGTCGGTTTTAAGTGATAGAATAAGAACCGCACAGCTCTCTGTGCCATTTAGCAGCAGACCAGACGCTTTCACTTTAGACACCTACGAGCAAACCGAGGGCTGGTTATTGCGTCACAGAGGGAGTGTCTGCTCGTGGACAAGACTGTGATTACGCTGATAGACCTACCGCTCAAAGGATTCAGTTTAAAAATGTTCCTAGTGCACTTAATTAGGTATCTAACACTGTTTCCTAATCAAACTGCAATCTAGAGGATTCTAAGTTTTTTTGCCATTAGCAATCACATTAAGCTGAATTATTCTGATAGCTACTTATTCAGATTGAATTTTGCAGTTTTGCTGCGCTGCAGAAAGACACGCACACTCGCACATTCCCCCGGTCCCCACAAACTGCGAGGTGTTGAGTGTTGATGTATGCAAATCCCCTCTCACATACAGTGCTTTAATACCCAGCAAAGGGACCTGACAAGCGCTGCTCTCTAGCGCTCACTGCCTTAATTCTCCAATGAAATGAATTAACATCTACATTACATATGATTAAAAACATTCAAAGGGAGGTTTAGTGTCATTTCTTCACATTAACACCCCTCAAATCACTCTTAAACAGAGTGCATTTGTGTTATGTGACCTTACGTCTGTTTATGAACAGAAGGAGGCCAGCATAGCTCTGGAATAAGTCGAACTATTACGTTACGAATGTTGACTGAGGGGAATTTATTTCGCTGAATTATACGAAAATCCAATAAAAAAGGTCTTGGGGTATGATTGCAGCCGTTTGATTAAGGTGATCGCTGGCTGCAGGGCCTTGCTGAACCTGAAAACCCTTTTTGCCTTTAAATCCGGCAACTCTCCTTTAACCCTAATCTATCATCTGAGTTATCTTGCATGAATAATTGGTGGCCTTAAATAACCGCGGCGAGCATGATTAATCGAAAAGGGTGAGGTGTTGAGATCTGGTCCTACAGTGAATGTGCAGAGCCAGCAAACGCCTCGCACTTCTGTGGCCACTGCCATCTGTCTCCCAGTGGGACTCGTTCCTCTACAGCAACCCCTGCGACTATAACTACATTACCAACAAATTTCTGACACATATAACACAGATGTCTTCCAGCTACTGCAAGTTCTGCTACCTCGAGGCATTTAAAATAACATTATATGGGTTCTAAGTTGTTAATATAATAAAGATTATTAAGCGGCAAGAAATTATACTACTAAGGTTTTATCCAGTAGGCACTAACCTAAAAGGAAAATCACTGATTTCTGGAACAGTTTAGCATTTTGGTCAAATTTACAACAATAATCATTGTGAAAAAGGTTTATTGGTTTTCCTTTTACGGCAAACGTATCAGATCATTGTACTAATTTTACAATCAGACAAAGACGGAGTTAGTGAATACAAAATAAATGTTTTTCAAATTAATAATTTATTAAGGAGAAAAGGCTATCAAAGCCAATCTGGCCCAAAGTTAACTGTTTGTTAATTGTTAACTCTACCTGCTGGAATCAAAAAGTGTCTTTAGTAGAACATGTCCGAAAATAAGAATGGGATCTCTAGATGTATCAGTGTAAAAAAGCCATTTCCAAGGATTACGGTGCTCCAGGTCATGTACAAATGGAGAAAAGATGGAATAGCGGTGAACCGTCTAAGTAAGGCGAGGTCAACTTACCAAAATTTCCCCAAGAGCCCATTGATACCTCATCCAGGACGTCACAAAATAACCAAACAGACATTTAAAATAGACCTGACTGTGATAAACAAATATTGATTGCTAATTTTTTTCCTCATGAGCTTTACTACTATCAGTGATTAACAGGTTTTACGAACAAATTTTTTTTTTCATAATTTGCTTTCAGCTATGAAACAAACGTAATAAAAAAAAAAAAAAACATTTACAGATTTTTCACAAAAATATACACTGCAGGTTATCTTCTAAATTATTATATCATAAAGTATTACACAGATATGGGCAGGTGGTACGATATAAGCACCAAGCAGAAAACGCATCAAGTCCGACCATCAACTCAAATGGCTGTTTTCATTTGCATTCAGCAAACTAAGGTGTTGGATAGTCTTCCCAGCTGTAAATAACTCTGCTGTATCTAAGATTTAAATATAGAATTGAGTCCTGGTGTTCTGAAAGCTATGCATTGCCTTGAAAAGTTCTGCCCCAGTAATTAGTTTAAACTTAACCGAGGCCCCTTATAGACTTACGCATTCACTTACAGTTTGAACAAGCTCATGATGGTACGAAATCTTTGTACTAGAGGTATGATACTTTGTTTATGTATCCTAAATGTGAAGATTTTAAAGAAGCAACCACTATCACCCTCAATGCTGAAGCCCAGTATTCACAAGAAATAAAGAAAAGTATCATGTGGAGAGTAGTCACTGGGTCAGAGGTCAGCTCCCTGTCTGCCGTGCAGAGACCCCCCCCCCCCCCCCCCCCCCGTCAAGGCCAAAGAGGGTGAGTCTACGGGAGCGAGAGGCCATCCATGTGGGGGAGTAGTGGATCATTTCAGGACGAGAGGAGCCTTCAGCAACCTATATCCAAGAAGATGGTGGAAGTGAGATACGGCCAAGGAGAGCAGAAAGAAAGTCAATATAAGGCTTCAAACAGGACAGAACACCAACAACTCCCTCTTCGTCTGAGAGATTCTGCTCTCTTTTTTCTTTTTATTCCCTCCCTGCATGTTAATATGCTCATCTGCTCATATATAGGCTTAGAGAACTGCTGTCAGACGAGCAGAAACAGAGTTTTGAATGGAAGACCTTATAACTGCCTGTTCTTTTTAAATAAAATCTTTGCAGTTCTTTTTTTTCACCAGCCCTTTCTTCTGGAGGTTTTTGTTTGGTAACTGTCTTTTACTCTAAAAACAAACAAGTTTTTGCTGCTTGATTTAGTAGTTATTAAAAAGCATGCGTTAAGGTTTTACCTTTGCTTCATTGGGTCTCCATTGGGACAACACAGTGTACTAAGAGACAGTCTAGGAATCCATTTCCTCTAAATAAATAAACAGAAAAAGTGCAGTATTTGGACTCCACCAATAAGCTTTTTCTTTTTCTTTTCAATTTTCATATATTAGAAAATATAAGGAACAGGCTTAGGTCAGATAGGGTCAAACTTGGCAGGTTGAATAAAACGTATTACTCATTATGAGTATTGCTAATAACAACTTCACAGAAACTCAATTAAAAAAATGAATCCTCACAATGTTAGGTTGGGATAAATTATTTATTGCTGTTAAGAAAAACAGAAAGTACAGACTACAGCATGATGAATGTCATCTGTGGGTGAGTTAAGTGGGATGGAAGCACAATACTAATGCAAACCATGTGAAACTGGTTAAATCTAGTGTGTTATTATAATGCATAATAGAGCTGAGATATTTTTCAGCTTGTTGTGTATATTTTACTGGCATTTCAGACTGTGACTCTGTATCCATCCTATTTAAATGATTTGGATTGATATTGAGATATTGTATTATAGACCCAAATTACATATTTTATTGTAGGTAGAAACTGTAGGTAGAAATCTATCTATCTATCTATCTATCTATCTATCTATCTATCTATCTATCTATCTATCTATCTATCTATCTATCTATCTATCTATCTATCTATCTATCTATCTATCTATCTATCTATCTATCTATCTATCTATCTATCTATCTATCTATCTATCTATCTATCTATCATTTTTTTAACAACTATAAATCCTATTATTTATGTTAAAACATAAAACAGATTCTTGGCTAGTTGAAGTTCACAAGATAATGAATTTACATAATATTGATTAACTCTAAGCACAAAACTCATCTGGATTTTTCTATTTTGTGCCCATGGTTTTAATAGTGCGGCGTGGCCAAACCTTTTTAAAGTGGTCAAGCTATATGACTTAAAGAATTTCTACACCAGTAGCTCGCAATAAGTAAACAAGGAGACGCAATGGAGACATACGAGTCAGCAGCATCCAGGCGAGGTGCGTAAAGAAAGATCGGGTTGATCTTCAATCACCCCAGGCTGTCCCTTCACTGCAAGGCATTGCAGGGCCGTCTGTTGGCTCTCACGTTAGCCGTGTCAATTGTCAACATCGTGCTTTCTGATAGAACCACAGTACTGCTAACAGATGGCACTGATCGCTCCTGGTTCAAAGTTCTTTTTAGGGTCGAAACGGGCTAAATAAACACTATCAGGACCAACGCTTGCCGTATATAATTTTATTTGAAGATGAGTATATGTTTTTAATATATGGTCATGATACATGACTAGGCCCCTTTAACCTCTTTTCTAACTTGCACACAAGAAAATAAAGCAATAACCTTGTTAAAAATGTTCAACAAATATTTCATCTAATGCCTTTTAGAAACCGGGGTCATCGTTTTAATCGTTCAGCTATTCACAGTAACAGATATCTTGACAGGGCTTCACAAAATTTTCACGTGCCATCACACATGATATGACGCTTTACTCGTCCTGGCACACTGACACTCCTGCCGCACCGACAGCTGAGACAGAGGCAGCCACGTCGACGGGTCCTGGTTGCAGACAGACAGGTCGGGCAGGTGATGCACATTAGTTTGTGGAAAGCCTATGCTCCGTTGGCAGAAAACATGCTGCAAGCTGCAGAAAACATGAACTAATACTGTGTGTCAATACGTCTGAGGGCTGGGTGAAAAATGGATCCCAGATGCATCTGCGAGAGAGTTTTTAGAAACGATGAGTCATGTCTGGAAAGCGGGAATTGTTTTGTGTGATTGCATTCGTGGGCTTTTAACGTGTGCCAGTGTCCATATAAGTGACGGCGCGAATCCTGTCTACTTTGAGCGTCATTGACAAAATAGCAAATGAATCACATAAACTGAGGCTCTTTTCCAGTGTTTGCACAGATATCCATTAATAGTTATCAGATGTTCAGATTCCCCTTTCAAATATTTGGATTCTGATGAAGAGTCTTTTTTTTGTATTTAATGATATTGGGCTTGTGAAGAATATTAACATTAAAGATCCCTGAAAACAATCCTCACATTTATAGAACGAGTATTTTGCATGCACTAGCAACCCATCTGCTACTTATGAGTATCACTAAATTAACCAGAAGTCCATCCAAGTGAGAGACATCATGATATCGGTATGTTTGAGCTAGTCCCAACAACAGGCTAAATCATCACTGCAGAAAAACAATGGTTACTGAAAAATGACCGTGTTTTATTATAGATTATAGGTAACACATTTCCATTACTCACCCACTTTCACCATGGCTTCCAATACACTTAGGATTGCTGGACTGGCATATAACTGTTACCTACATCCTAACAGGGATCTGTGCAACCTACTAAAGAAAAATGGCAGAGTTTTAGCTGTACCTGGCCATGACTGGCTGGTTAGAAACTCGGAAATCCAGCCTTTTTTGCGGTCAGTGAATGCACCGCAACTATTGTTAAAAAGAAATCAGAATCAGAATGATAACGGTAGATCAAATCTTTACAAGTACAGGAAACTGGTGAGAAAATGCTGATCTTTGCGTGAGTGTCCACTCTGTTGTCTTTTCTCCTATTTTGAAATTACATTCGATTTAAACCAGGAGATTTTAGTATCTGAGATTATTCAAACTATTTGCAGAATCCTCTTTATTTAGGCCTCATTAACAACAAACAAACACAAACAGCGAAGGCCTTCATTGTGGCGCTAATGTACTTGCACGAGTCTCAAGCAACAAATCTTTAATTAATACCCACATAAAAAAAAGCCTGAACGAGAATAGAATAGCTAATTAGGTCCTTAGTGTAATTGATGTGACATGTTTAGCTTGTTTCATGGCAGACTTGAACCTCTCCATATTATTTTAGTGCTACATTTTCCCCCCGTCTCGGAGTGACACCACATACTGACCTAATGATACCATAAACACTGCAGTTTAATGTGGCTATTAATACGCGAGGAGCTCCTCCAGCCTGCCTTATTAATTACACGCTGATGAAATTTGACAGCGTTGCTCCTGGGTTGGCCGGCAGCAGGAGCAGCGCGTTATTACCACTGCCTTTCATATTTCAAGACAGTAAACATGAGCTAATATAATTCAGAGAGATCCTCCCCTCTCTCTTACCGAAGTTGACATTTTGTCATCTTCACATAACAAGCCAATGGCAATTAGAAAATGAGCTTGAAGAGCAGAAGAAGTTAATGTATATTTAACTGATGATGAATGAGAAAAACGCTGAAGTTGTGGTGTACTGTTTACTTTTAGTTTCAGCGTGTTTAGCCCTGATTACACTGCCCTTATCTGTGGTGATGTTTCTTTCACAGGCCAGGGAAAACTCAACAGAGATGGAGACTTGAGTCTGTGACTGAAACTTGACTGACAATACAGTTGTGAAACACTTGAGACTTGACTCCGACTTGGATTCAATCACTGAAGTTGAATTTGACTTGGAGACAAAGACTTGAGACCTGACATGGATTTGGATTGAAAGACCTGTGGCTGAAATTGGACTTGCCCCCAGGGGCGCCTCCAGAAATATTTCATAGGGGGGGCCAGATGGAGCCACTTAAACTCTTGGGATGGCACTGAAACTAAAAGCCATAATTTCAGGATTTTATTCTACTGTTGTAGTAAAGCTGCCTGTAGAAAACTATCAGTTAGACTTAAGTAAACGCCTACTAATATCTTTTGGTTTTTAATGGTTTTTTAATGTTCCTAATGATCTAATGTGCATAGACCAATACAAGTACAGTTAACATTTTGAATTGAACAACAATTTCTTTTTATTATGTAATTATATTTAGAATAAGGTGTATATTTATTCATTTATTGAAAAACAAAACAGTTAGGGAAAAGTAGATACTGGCAGATACAAATAAAAGCGTGATAGAAGCTCAGGAAGAGCGGATGCCTACAATTTACACTGGCCAGTGGGGGTGGCCAGTGGTGTGACCAGGACATGGCATGGGGGGGGGGTCATGGCCACCCATGGCCATCCCCTGGTGGCACCACTGCTTGCCCCTCAAATAATACTTAACATGGGCTCAGACTCGGAGGGACAGACTCAAGATTTAACTTAGACTTGCCTCTCATAGATATGAAACTTGGCTCAGAGTAAAATAATTTAGACTTCAATTGGACTTTCCTGCAATGACTTGAGACTTGACTTGGACTTTGGGTGAAAGACTTGAGATTGGATTTGGAGCAAAAAATTTAATTAGTTTCACCCCTGCCTGAGCACTAATTTGGACTGGGGGAAAAATAACTTATTCACTGTAAAAAGGGAACCAAGAGTAAGTAAAATTTTCTTGAAATTAGTGTGTTTGTCCTTGATTTGAGTAGATAACTCAGATTATCTGCCAATGGAGAACGTTTTTTGTAATTAAAATAGGAACAACTGATCCCCATCATATTTCAAGAGCAGTATATCTAATTATCTTATCTTAGGGGTCAAGACACTCATTCTATTGGAAGATAATCTTATTTACCTGCTCAAATCAAGGACAAACACACTAATTTCAAGAAAATTATACTTATTTTTAGTTCCATTTCTGCAGTGTTAATGTCTATACAAATTAATAGCATCACACCTGTTCTTGCAAATAATATATATTGGAAATATTACAGTTTAGTGGTTGTACACTCTTCCTTTTCTATGCATAATTATAACTCAGTACTCTCACCGCTACCATCCTATCATTACAGGCGTTTACGAGTCAGGGCCTTATTTTCCCCTGTAAGGAAAGTAACTGAAAGGCACATTCTGTTAATTGGACATCGAGTAAGCCTAACAATGAGCTATGTGTGGCGAGATTTGCTTCGCAGAGCTGGGGCAGCGGATTGGGAGGAAGAGGAGTTCTAATTGGCCGTAAGATGAGAAGCTCAAGCCAGCTGTACGCGTTCGGGCTGTGACAGCGGACTACTCCCCTCGTCTCAGTGAAAATGAGCTCAAGATTCACAGCCTCAGGAGACATAATACATGTCAAAGCCAACAATAATGGTTAATTTGAAATCATGTAGCACTCCTCTCTCTTGCCATCTCCCCCGTCTCCCCTTTTCTATTTCGCTTCCTCTCTCCCTTCTTCTCCTGCTCGCTCTCTGAAATAACCCATTCATCCTAAAAATGGTTTTCATCTTTTTTTTTCCCTCCCCTCTCCTGCCTCCACCCAAGCCCACCCCCGTATACCATTAGTCCCATCCCTCTATGCTCTAATGACCAAATGCATTTCCTGGATTTTCTCTGTAGCAGCCCTTATTATCCTGAAGCTAATGTTTTAAATTCAATTGCAACAATCCATATCCAGGCCAATTTACCGTCTCCTTTTTTTTTTTTTTTTAAAGGCGGCCTTCACAACACAAGCTTTAGAGAACACAGTCTGCGGAGTGGAGATAAAAGTGGCAGACTTGCTATATATACGCGCCTCCAATCCCTGAACAGCAGCATATTTGTTGCTAGTGTATCCGCGCAGCGTCTTCACAATACCCCTTGTCCGCATTTCTAAAACACTAAAGCAAATGTGCTCAAACCATGCAAAGCGCGTCCTGATGAATCCATAAATGTGTCCAAAAACGCCCACTTCCTGCACGCATGCACGTTCACATGACCTGCGCTGCTCTAGCTGCAGGCAAACTGCCTATTAATGTTTCACAGTGTGGCGTATCTGTGTCTCTGTCTCAGTTTTTTTTTTTTTTTTTTTTTTTCAAGGGCACACTGCCAGGGGGGTAGAGTGTAGGACAGGGGGGGGGGTTGGTGGAGGCTTGGGTGTTCAGACACAGACAATATTTCCCCCATCTCTTGTGCCTCAATGCTTCAGTGCTCGCCAGACTCAATCACATGTGCAGTGTGCTTTCATGAATTAATAACGGGCACTTTGGAGGCCTGGCAGGAACATGGTGACCACACGCTGATGGAAGTTTAATGAGCAGCACGGGGACCACGCTGCCATGGCACCGTCGGGTCTTTCAGCGCACTAGGCCATGTCCCCGGCCTTCTCTACAGAGGCACAGTGTTTGGGCTCTCATTACCTAGATAAATATATCTGCCCTCTGGATCAGCCCACAGGCTCCTGCTTCCTTCTCCTCCTCCCCAAGAGATGCTATCACAGCCCTGATTACACTGCCCTGCCCTTGGGACACCAGCTGGGCTGGAATCACAAGAACACAAACATCGGTCTCAATTCGCTCCCCCTGCTAAACATCAGATCCTTGCATAGCCGTTGATCTGCCACAAGTCTGCTGGGGTTCTGAACTGTCTGGGCGGAGATCACTAAGAGCGGTGGCTGGAGTAAGGCTCAATGGTTTTTCCAATAGGCAATTATCTAAATCGGGTCACATTTGGATTTAAGCAGAAGCTCGGGGTAATTACGGAGGTCAGTTGCTAAGAGTGTACCTCCCCTCCCTCCCTCCTCATTTCCAATATCCATCTCCCTCCTACTCACCATCCAGCCTCTCAGGAACAACCCACTGATGAATCGCTAGGATTCAACACACTCATTGATTTAAGGCCAGCCACAAGCATTGATTTGAAATGGCCGATGTAGCAGGGCACAGAGCATCCTGCCTCTCCTAATGACTAGATCAAATGCATCACGCCTCCTCAACTGGTCGGTCCAATACCAACTAGATTTGAGACCAAATGCAATCACGCACCTAATTCCCTTTTAGACTCACACTGTTATTCAATTAATACCCCTTCTTTGATTCCATTCAAACGAAGAAATGTAATTGTTCATTTGGGTTTATTGAGATTAAAGGTACAGCTCCTCTCAAAGTATTCGTACACCGTCAAGCTTTTCAGATTTTTCGACAAGTTAAATTCTTTTTATAGGGATTGCGTGTGATGAATCAACACAAAGTGGTGCAGAATTGTAAAGTAAAAGAAATGTCACCTCTTCATTCATATTCTTTCTTTCATAAAAAGTATGAAAGAAAAAAACATACTCAATTTCAGCAAGTACAATTCAAGGCAAAGAATGTCCACAGGAACAAGTTTAAAACTCTGCAGATCAGATCAGTTTAAAATACAGTCAAACTGAATTGATTGAATGTTTGTCACCTTAACCTTTAAGCTGGTGTTAAACATACTTTTCATTAAACCCCATTTCTGGATGAAAAAGGTTTCTTTTTTTATTGGTCTGATGCAATATTCTAATCTTAAACGCGGTGTTTCTATTATTATAAAAAAATACATAATTATATATATATAATTACAGGCTTCAGTAGTTTTCTTATTTATTGAACTCTATATTGTTTTCTATCTATACCACTACATGCTTAACAGGTGCATTAAAAGCAGAGCCGGACAGTAACGGAGTACATTTACTTGAGTACAGTACTTAAGTACAATTTTGAGGGATCTGTACTTTACTCGAGTATAATTTTTGGGGAGTACTCATGACTTTACTCAAGTACATTTGAAAGGTAAATATTGTACTCTTTACTCCGCTACATTTCTATCCATAACCATGAGTAAAAAAAAAAAAAAAATAAAAAAATCTTCTAAAAAAATAAAATAAAATAAAAGATCTCGGAAACCCTTAATTTGTTGTTTCCCTCTCAGACGTGATTGGATTGTGCAGGCGGCAAAGCGCCACTTATTGGGACAGCCTATCAGCAATAACCTTCAGCTTTCCGCCAAAATCAACTCCATGGTCAGATTTATTAGACAAGAGACGAACAATGGATGAAGACGCAGCAGGTCCATCCCGGGAATGTGTCAACCCGTGGCCACACCTCGCCCGACTATTTCAATTTTTGGAACAATTGAATGATAGTTTTCGCTTCAAGTGTTTGCTGTGTTTACCCAAACAGAACTTCATCACTGCCTACAAAAATTCATCCTCCAACTTGCGGAAGCATGTCAAGGTACGTACATTAAAATAAACTTCCTTACATTTCTAAGATAGATTCTACTAGCTACAGAAAAGTGCACTAAATGATTGGCTAGGTGCGATAATGCAGCTTTTCTCGGTTACGTTTGAGTAGTCGAAGCCACATGCACCCGCCAATTTGCCAGCTGTAGCTAGACATTCAGATGGCTAACTTTGGCCTGACAATAGCATAAAGACGAGGCAAGCTAATCGTGTAACATAGATAATCAACTGAGGTCCTTTCAGATTCATGTTTTGATGCCCCTGACAAATAGAGAGAGCATATTTTATTTAAATAAAATATTTAAATTATATATTTCCTAGTCTGAGCTCGAGTACGAAACGTCTTTTTTACCATACAGAGCGAATAACTAGAGCAACCCTACAGGGGCTATTTTTTTTTTTTTAAATAACTGTTCAGCTGGCCTAGACAGGATTACAATAGTGTTTGTAGAACTGTACGTCTTAAATGCCTATTCAAGTGGGGGAACGCTCTTGAGTGTACTTATACATGTTTTGTTATACCAAACAAAAATGCTGTAACGTTAGCCTCCAATTGTATTCAAATACATGAGAGATATGCTATCCAAAGTCTTGTATTTGCCTGACCTAATATCGCAGCACTTGTTAGAATGTCAGAAGCACCTAAATACTTTGCTGGTCCATGTAAATTAAAGTTAGTTACACCAGTAAAACCAATTTAAAAAGTTAGTCTGGAGCCATTGGAAAATTATGAACAACCAGCACTTCATAATTAACCCTCTGGTCCTCTTCGGTCAAAAATACACACACACACACACACACACATAGATTGTGATCAGCTGATTACTTGATTTTCTTTAATCATTATTATTTTCTCTTCATTGCTCTATGCTGCATGTATAACACGGTCAGGTTCAGAGGTGTGTCACTCAGGACATTGCTATATTGCCTTCTTTGCTGGTTTAGGTTTATTGATTTGATTGATGAAACTCACATGTACACACAATTGTTAGCGAAAGTTTTTTTCTGATATTACACATTAATGTAAGCCGAGCATTTGGTTTGATGTTCTTTAGTATGCGGTGTGTTTAACACAGTCAGGTTCAAATGTGGGTGCAAAAAATCCATTCAAACTCTAGCAGAGGTTTGTCAGAGTGTTGCCATTGTGCTACTGCCTTGTGAGAAATGTTAAATAAAGCAACATGGTAAAAAGATGAAATGACTTGGTCTTACTTTCAATTCCGTTTACATTCTCCAAGGTATTAACATTAACATTTGTCATAACTCCATGTGTAGGACATTTCTGTACATAAATGTAAGCAATGTGGCAGTAGTAATGCAATATTTAGAAAATGTACTCTTGTACTCTTGATACTCAAGTACTTTTAAAAACAAGTACTTCAGTACTTTTACTTAAGTAGACATCTGACTGCAGTACTTTTACTTGTACTTGAGTAAAATTTAGCAAGGGGTATCTGTACTTTTACTCAAGTAATGAAGCTGTGTACTCTGTCCGCCTCTGATTAAAAGTTAAGAATTCAGTGATCATTTTTAACTTAATCCCATCAGAATCTGCAAATGAGAGTGAAACTAGGAAGGAACTAACAAAAGATGCCATATTTATTGGAAACACATATTTAACAGCGTGTTCTGGTATGAAGTGGTTGAGCTAATTCATTTTAATGCTCCATAAATAGCTTGATGTACAATCCAATCTCATTAAATACGGCAAATGTCACGCACATCCATGTCTTTCTTGATAACGTTGAGTCATGAGCCTGTCAGAACAGAGCTGCGAGGAACATTAATGTGAAAGCGAGCTAATTATGGATGACAGAATGTTTTAACACTTTAACACATTAGTGAAGCCAGCGCTATCAGATATTCCATGTATGATACTGCTTTTTGGGATGAAGTAATTCTCACAATTTTCTAACATTGATTTGTTCTGCTAGGTGTGATATTTCACTTGCTTCTTTTGTCCAAGTCAAAAGCAAAAAATATATTCACACATTTCTGAACTGAAAAATGCTTGCTTGAGGATGAGATACACTTTTATTACCTATTCGGTGTAGTCCCTGATCAATATGCCGTAAAGATTTTTTTTTTCCATTTCTTTTGCACCACTGTTACTTATTTAACTCATTGCAACAGTGGCACATAAAATTAGGGAGTTCGTCCTGCGATTGGCAGATTGCTGGTTCGATCCCCACTCCAACCGTTTCTGTTGTTGTGTCCTTGGGCAGGACACTTCACCCGCGTTGCCTGCTGGCGGTGGTCAGGGCAGCTACTAGCATAGCTCACCACCGTCCGGGTCTGAATGGGTGAATGACTGATTGTGATCGAAAGTGTTTTGGGGTCGTCAGACTAATTAAGACGCTATACAAGTACAAGCCATTTACCACTGTGACAAAAACATGTTTCTGCCATTTAAACTTGATGCCACTTGAAAGAATTGCTGATTAAAGAGATAGTTCGTTTTTTTTTTCAAGATTATGGGAAGGTATTAGCAGTAACACTTTTTCTACCAGTTACAGAAGCGTGTCTTATTTCAGTGAGTCTGAAGAAAAGACAAGAAATTCTCAGAATGCAGGAAGGTAAAGAGTTAGCAACAAGGATCTCCCATTTAGCCAATTTTTGCTATTTAAAACAATTGAACATTTTTTGTACGTGTGGGATTCAGTGCTGTATGGGTGGGTAATGATGATGTCCTACACTTTGATAATAACAGATTTGTTAGATAATAACAGATTTGTTGGCTCCACACATCCATCTGGACTCGCTGCCATTGGGAGGGATTTCAATACCACATAAAATGGACGAGCCAATCAGGATCGTCGGGCGGGATTTTCGCACATGTGACGTATCAGAGAAGTGACTGTCTGGATTCAGACAACAATGGTGGCTCGCAAGAGAGGAAGCAAGTGCTAGCATTGATCCTGTTATTTCATCAATGTTGTGCTGCAATCAAGCCACGAGGAATAAAATCAGACAATAAGTTGGAAACTAAATGAAACATGAGACTTTTACAGGCATCGGGTGACTGTTCTCATGGCAGGGGGCCATTGCACAAACCCCCCCTGGCCACGGACAAACGCTCTCTCTTGCCTGCTGCCTGGTTATACGGTTTTATGGTTATAACAAACTTTATTTCAATAAGGGTCTTATACAACGATGGGATATTAATGTTTGTGTTGTCCGGTCCGCTCATTATGACAAAATTGGGCTTAAAAGTATTTTTAAATTAGTGCCGAATGTCCGCTAGCATAGCGCTAGTTAGCCCCTCTCAATAGCTTATGGCTACCACCAAGTAAACGTAACTATGGTTCTCTTTAAACATAATGCTTGTTTTCGTTTCGCTCCGTCATCGTTCATTGGTGCTATGGGTGTTTACCATAGCACCTGGTGGTTTAATCCTAAATGACCAATTCGAGCCTTAATCATTTCCCGGAGAAATAAATGCATTAATAAAATTGAGTGTCCTAAAGATATTGATTTTTACTTAGCCAATCATTCTTTAAAATGTTATTTTCTCAAACAATGTTTTGTTTAAGTCAGGATTTGCATTGTGAAAGGGTTGAATAAACCAAATGTTGTTCTAAATTAGTTAAATTAGCTAATTTGATTTCATTCCACATTCTTTATGATTAACTTTGGTTCTCTAACTTGGTTCTGCAGTGAACCAGGATTCACTGAATCATTCTGATGATTGTTTTCAACCATTTTTTTTGTCCTTTTGTTTCTTTTGTGTGTACGTAGTTTCCTAGGTTATTTTTATCTTAATTTTGCTTAGTAGTTTAGTTAAGTTTCACTAGCCCAGTAGAGAGGATTTGTTGATTGAATTAATTCAGATAAACAGCATTTTATAGTGATGTTCTGTGGATGTTCATTTGATTCCTGTTAATAAATTCTTGATCTTGAACAGAAGTTGTCACTCATTTATGCCATATGTGTGCAGTTTGCTGTTAAAAGAACGTCAGTGCTTGAATCACCCTTTCAATTATTGTCCTAATATCAGCTGTTTGGGCTGACATTCACTGGACAATACCTGACAGACTTAGAGTTATTCATTAAACATTAAATAACTTCAAAACATGCGTAACGTCATAATAGTATTGTCCAATCTATCGAATATTAATTCTTTAAAAGAACCCCAGAGAACGGCTTTGAAGGCTTTTGTTAGTGGCAAGAGCTTGATCTTCCCTAATGTCAGCATCATGGGTTGGTTTTGATGTGAACTGTTGAAGTAGCACGTCAGTAAAGATGACCGACAAGTGGTTTAGCCAATCATATGCAAGGATTTTTGATAAGGCCCCTCCTTCTGAAATACATCTCCAATGGAGCAATCCCAGATAGATGTGTGGAGCTTTGTGGAACGAAATCCATCCGTCATGAGTCAGGGTATCTTTTTAACACAATGTTTTTCTTTATTTTTTAACCAGCTGTTCTTTCTCTCGTGCCACTTGATAATTCACTGTTAGGTGAAGATTGTGTCGTGTTGAGGTACTGAAGTAGCTGAAACACATTCAGGTTAACAGCTTCCACGTTCACCATGAGACACTTTTCCAGCTCTACTTACCTTTAGTCAGAGGATTTGTGAGATTATTCAAAAAAAAATATGTACTAGCACTGTATTTAAAGCCTTCAGTTTTAATTTCAATCCATAAAGATGTTCTAAGTACTTTATACATTAATAAATAAAGAGCAAGTTGAAATGCAGAGCATGGAGACAGGGTGGTAAATCCTTATTGCAGACTTGTTTTAGCCCTGTTGGCAGTTACCCGGACAACATAGGCCTTTGCCACTCTTTATGAGGAAGATTTAAGCACTTTTGATGCAGCTAGAAAGCAATTTTGTACAATATTTTGCATCGGATGTTTTAATAGATGTGCAAATTACCGGAATACGTTCTCCCCAACCACTGAAAACCAGGACATACACATTGATACATCTTAGTGGCCTGTCGGTGCCATTTGTATTCAAAGAGTAACTGATGGCTTTGGAGGGAAATGTAATATGCACTTGTAATGAAATGGAAGGGCCTCCTTCAATTCCCCCGTGTGCAGAGGTCTCTTCGTTTTCTTGCCTCTTGCACCTCTTGCTCTCATGTTTATATAACAGTGCGATCTCAATCATTCTCTCCAGCTGGTTGAAGGTTACCGGGGGCAAGAGGGTAACAAATGGGCTCAGCGCACCATCTGAGAGCTAGCAAGCTGAAGGCTGGATAATGGTCTGTCATAATGGACAATATAGGCAAAGCCCTCCTGAGACCGGGATACCAAAGAACAAGTAGGCTGAATTATTCATGGTTACCATGGCTGCCCGCACAGCTGCATTACATTAGGCTCTTCATTAGCTGAGGCGTATTCTACAAAAAGCTCGAAAGTAAAATATGACCAATATCTCTCATTGAGGAAAGACATTATCATAAACTCTCGAGGGGGTTTATTCCTGCCTAAATGTGCCTGAGTGCTGACCTTCCTCGCCGCAGTAATAATGTGGTGGGGATTAAAATGTGATTCCATCCACGACAAGAGCTCCTCATGCTTATTCTAATGATGGCTGCACTGTGACAGCCCGGCTACGTCTGACACTGCAGTCATTTCCCACTAATAAGACACTTAACACAGGGCCTCTTGCTCCTCTCCGCTCTTGAATTTGACAATGAGGTAGACACAAGTAGATGAGGGAAAATTGCACTCGGGGTTATATTTGCTTTGCACATATATGTACAAAGCTGTCATCAAGATGAAGTTTGGAATACTATATATCAAGTAGGATTGCATTATAATGCTCAACGCTGGCTGAGGTTACTTGTAAAGAAAAGAAAATCAGGTTTTGTCCATTAGAGGTCATGCAGTGATAGATCTGCTTATGCTTTGAAATAATTTTATTTTCCACTTTCCCAAAAGTACATTAGATATTTTCTAATAATAATAATAATAATAATAATAATAATAATAATAATAATAATAATAATAATAATAATAATAATAATAATAATAATAGTAATGATAATAATAATAATAATAATAATAATAATAATAATAATAATAATAATACAGCAGGTCTTTGAGAAAAATATATGGTATTGCATAGGTAGAGGTCTCAGTAATTATAATTTTTAAGTATAATTAAAATTATACTTTTGCCGTTGATAGGATAATTACCAAAAGCTCATGTCAACATCTGATTTATACAACCACACATTTTAAAGCACCTCAGACAAACACCTGATATTTATTTTTTCTTGATAACCCATTGAAGCTCAAGGAATTAGATGCACAAACTGTGCAATGAGGACTAAAAAAATCTAAAATTAAAATCTCATTACCAGCAAAAATGTTGTTTTAATTTATTAAACACACAACAGCTGACTTAGTACAAAATAATCCAAAGATAAATTGCCATTGAATTTAATAGTTTCTTTATTAAGGATTTGTTAGAAAAAATGTCTACGTCAGTCAGTCCACTGCAGCCTCAATTTCTTTGGATTAAAATGCTGGTCCTTGAACCTCTGCCTCGGGGCATTATCTTCAGGTTTTTGAAGATGTGAGCAAATATGGTAGAGCTCTGTGGTTGATCTTATATCAGGCATAAATCTGAGAATGTAGGTATTAGTCAAGAGAGGAGAAAGATTTGCACGTGAAAAGTGATGGACGCAATGATCACTGTGCTTGTCTGTGATGGTTGTGCCTGTAATCTGGGTTTGAGAAGGGGTTATTATTAAAGTGTCTATTAGGATTTGCGACTTCCATCTAACTCCTGCTTATAGACAAACTTCGGAACCAGGAGATGCTTCTAATGAAAATTATGCAGCTGTCATACTGTTGCCTTTGCTACATGCACAGGTACTTGCATGTTGGATCACAGCCTACTTTGGTCATTTCCGGAGGGAATGTCAAAGAATCAGTCAGATCCCAAATAGTATATTGTTTTTTTATTTGTCTGTACCAAATTAGTAAAAATAACTGGAAGTCATGCGATAAACACAAACTTTTTTCTTTGAGGGTTTTAATATGATAGACTATGATGGACCGACAACAAGTGTTTTTAATTATCTAGTTTGCATCTTTACATTTTTCAGCAAATGGCATAAAAAGTAACATCTCTGGATGTTATTTCACGACCCAGTAGTTTAAAAAACAAGCATGAAATTATTAGTTGTTTCACCTACTGACGATATGGCACACACTTCATGGTTTAATCATAGGGAGCAGTCTGCTAGAGCAGGAGAGCTCATGTTGGTCACTCTGCCTCTGAACAACCCACAACTCAGGGTGACATGATCTGAAGTGTCAAAGTGACCCATCCAGTGGCATTTAAGGCCACAAAACCGGTGACATAGTTGTCAAAACTGAACACATGAATGCTTAGGTACACACATGATACATGCAGCCAGTAATGCGCGCATTAATGAATCTGGTTTCCTGGAAAGGCAAAAAAGATTAGTGCTAGGGAAACATGACCTGTTATTAAAATGTCAATAAATTGTCATTAAAATTTAAGATGGTTCCCTTAAAGAACATATATTGATCCATTTATGTGCTTACTGGTCATCGACTTAACCAGGGTTCTGCCATCAAACAGAGATGGGAGGTTTCTATTATGGTGCTACCCGTGATGAGATACTGAAATAGTCTCATTGACACATAACGATTTAAATAGGTTAGAGGTCATCTCAGTTAGATAACTGCAATTAGATAACTGCAAAGGGGTGCAACAGTTGGTTCGCAAATAGATGATGGCTTGCAGAGGTATTCTTTACCTTTAATGTCTATTGCATTTTGTCACATTACTGCTACAAAGCCCAATGCACCCTACATACAATATCCAGGATGCAGAGAGCTCAATGTATGTAACTTATGTTCCTAGATGCAGCAACGTGAAGTGCGTAAAAAAACAAAAACTAACGTTGCACAACAGCTCTCAACAGACCCTCCCCATGTTGACACTTGACCTCATGCAGTAAGGATGTGAAAATGGGCAAAAGTATTAGTTTCTAAATGTGCAAAGCCAGTTGTGGCATACCCCAAAAGGGTTGTAACCGTATCGACCTTATGCAAAGTAATCTCTCAGTTGAGCTGCCAAATTTTTCAGATTTATATTTGTACATTTTTTTAACAACCTTTTTTTTTTTGCCTTCTGCCTTAACATGAAACATTTAAAGAGACATAGATGCTTTTAACCAAGGTCCTGCAGCGGCACGTAAATATGAGAGCAAATCTCTGCCAGGTACCCCCTTCCAAAAGCAAGGACAAAAAAAAAAAAAGCTCCTAAGTTGATCAAACATGTGACGCCTTCTGCAGAGCAATTGGTGGACTTCATCCTCCTGTGCTTTCCCTAACCTCTGTGGCACACCCTCTTTTCTTAGAAACAATGCATTATTTAATTGGATATTACTCAGAGGTAATCCACGTGCAGACCGAATCATAAGAGAGACCTTGAAGATTTAGATTTTCCTTAATCCTTTGAATTTGTGTACGCTGTGTGATTTAGCAATGCAGCGGAGCAAAACTCAATCATTTGAGCAGAAAGAAAATGCCTTCTTTAATATTTATAATCCCCTTTGAACTGTAAACTCCATCTGCAGTTTAAAGTGATGACTCATTCAAAGCATGATCTTAATCCGTTTTCACGCAGCTTAGTTCTGAAACCAAAGGCAATCAGAGAGGGGGGGGGGTGAACATTGAAAGCAGTCGTCAATGTAGCAAACAGAAACAAATACAACTCAAAGGGCACTTATTTTCATACAATGATGTTAATGTCGTTCTAATCCCCTCCCCCTGTGTTAATCAACACAATACAATGAAAATAAATAAATAAAATAAGACCCACAATCTCTATCCTAATAGGAAATCGGGAATTTGTAAAACTCAACATAATGTAAAGATTTTGAAGATATGATTGTGTTCCCTCTTTAATGATTTCAATAAATATGCTTTCCCATATAACTCATAAATGTCAGATTTTTTTTAATCTAAGTTTATACTTAATGCTAGTTATAGGAAACTGGTTTAAAGTATTACAAGACTGATCTGGTATCTGGTTCCCGCTGGTTTAATTCCCGCCTACCTGCAACGACAGCATTGCATGAGAAGACATGCAAAAGCTATTTCCTATGAAACAGGTGCTTGTTGTTTCAATAATTCATCCAGTGTATGTAAAGACTCAACCGCCTGCTTTTATGCGGTATTTCTTCATAAAAGGAAGCTTAAGGTTTAATTAAGCAACCTCTGCCCCAGGTGTATTTGAATGTCTGTGATGTCTAACTTACGGGCCCCGTCTGAAAATCCAAGATACATTCCTTTGTGTGTCCTCAGATTAAACCGTAAACGTACCCAGCTCTCAGCAACCCGGGTTGCAGTTTGTGCATCACTTGAAAGTCTTAATGTGCCTCTAAATTACTTTATGAATGACAACTTTCCTGTTGTGCTTGCTAGTAAGAGCTCACACAGTTTGGTTTCTATAGCACACAGAAAAAATGTATTCTCAGAGGTCTTCGAAAGATAGACTGACTACAAATATCTTCCTAGGTTGTTTTAAACCATTTTCTTCCCCAGACAGCTACTAACAGGCAGGTGAGATATTTTTGGCCTCATATGAAGTGAATCATGCCATACTTGGACACCACTATTAAATAAACTCAGATCAACGCAACAAAAAAAAGTTCATTTTAGTTTCTGTATCTTAAGGCCAAAGCTGACCACAAATTAACTGCGGTCCTACAAAGATTACACACATTTTCCACTGATTAAGAAGCCCCCCCCTTCCAATATGTCTTAGCAGCTCTTTCCTCGCCGCAGATCAGTGTGAGGTTTCAGGCAGAGGTTCAACGGCCGCACACAAACCCGTGCATTCATACAAACAAAATGTTCCTCTAAGCTGCATTCACACCAAATCTGTCAATGTGACGCCTTCCTACATGGTTGCGCTGAGATGTGGGCAGTTTTATTTGTAACCACTGAGAAAGATCCATTTTACAAAACACTCAGTTCTGCTTCTTATAATCTCATCTCTGTTTAGAAAACTAATTAAAAAAAAAAAAAAAGCCAAAAAACCGGCGCACTATGTTAGGTGGTTTAAATCTAAACATCTTCTGCGTGGCTGTTTTTTCGCTCAGCTTTGTGCAGTGATGAATGCAGCTCTGGGAGTTATGGATGGGTTAATTAGCAGTGAGAGCTCATCTCATTAGACAGTGAATGGCATCGGTGCTGAGTCTACAGCATGCTGTCAGAGCTCTGATAACACATTCTTCCACAGAGCTGCTTCAGCATCTCTGCGTGTTTATTTTTTTCTCTTTATAGACGGTGACACACGTCATTAACCCCATGCCTCTTTCACACAACAATGATCCAAACTCACACTTACAAAATGACTTTGCCTGCCAGCTTGCCACATCATCTAAACAAGTTGTCCATTTTTGATGGCAAGCTGTTATTTTCTTATTATAGCACTCCGACTATATATTTTTCTCGGCTTATAGTGCATTGTTGATGTTTTTGAAAAGCTTTAAAACATCTGTTATGCTGTAGAAGTTACATGTCTAATGCTCTGTAAAGTTTCATAGCTCTGGAATTTTTCCGATTCAGTCACAACTACAGACCTGAATATATTTTATTAGCACTTTAAGTGAAAAAATCTACACAAATTAGTGCATCATAGTCAAATGGAAGGATGTTATCAAGGTGTTGGTTGTTTGTACCTGTAATACTTTATTGGTTGATGTTGCTGTGCTTTTTATATCTTTCTCTGCAGGTGTAGAAGCAGACTCTGAGGATTTTATCTTGTACTCTCTTTTTCCTTTACTCTATTTTTGTCACCTTTTCTCCCACTTAGCACCCTGTCTAATAATTTTCTCTTCCTATCTTTCCCTTTTACCTTTCTGTTTCAGTGTCCATTGAACATGAAATTGTCCCAAAATAATACATAACAAACCTCTTTGCACATCTCTCTCTCTCTGTTTACTAATATACTAATATATATATATATATATATATATATATATATATATATATATATATATATATATATATATATATATATATATATATATATATATATATATATATATATATATATATATATATATGGTGAAAGCAGTAATGATCCATTTGTAACAGTAAAATCTGTTGGGCTCTCTTTCGCATTAAGATAGCAATTGTTAATGCTACACTGCCAGACAGGACACACAAAGAAAGAGAAAAGAAAAGCAAGGACATTTTTTTTACAAATAAGAATTTAAAAATTGTGCATATAAATGCAGACCCCTTCAAAGAATAGTTTATTATCAATTATTGTCATTATCACAAGTACAACAAATTTGAAAAAAGGTTTTCAAGTCAGTGCATATAAATAGATTATATATGATAGAAGATTAAAACCCTTAGGAACTGAAGGCTATTAAAAGTCGTCTAACTAGTTAACGGAGTTTACGGTTTAATATGAACATGCATTTTCTGTGAAAACCTCATAGGTTTGTCAGAGAACATTAGTGAATAAACACAAATCATGAAGCTCTAGGAATATGCCAAGCTGGTCAGGACGGAAGTGGTGGAAATGTTTAAAGAAGGGTTAGATCATATAACAATAACTTGAGCTTTGAAAATCTCACACAGCATTGTTTAATCCATTATGTAATGGAAAGAGTATGGCATAGCTGCAAATCTCCAAACATGGTCATACACCCACTGACAGGCCAGGCCAGGAGAGCATTAATCAAAAAACATCCAAGAGGCTTGTGGAGGAGCTGAAGGGATCCACAGCTCAGGTGAGAGAATCTGTCAACAGAATAACTAATCCTACGCTTTATAAATCTATCCTTTCACAGAAGAGAGGAAACATGAAAGCCATGCACTGTTGTCGCCATTAAATGTCCTGTTTACAGTTTATCAAAAGGCGTGTAGGGGACACAGCAAACACGTGAAAGACTGTGAACAAGATCAAAACAAAACTTTTTGTCTACATGCAAAATGCATGCTCTAAGAACTAACACTGTACCCTAATCATTACATCCCTAAGAAGAAACTTGGTGGTGGCATTGTCACGCTGCGGTAATGCCATACCTGTGTCAGAATAGCATAATTAAATTCCAGACTTAAATCCATCAGAAAATCTTTGAAAAGACTTGAAAATTTCTATTCATTCATGCCAGCCAATCAATTTGACTGAGACTGAATGTTAATTAAGCAGAGAGAGCAAATATATGAGCCTTTAGACACGCAGGTGGTCTGGCAAACCGTTAGGCCAGGGGTACTAAATACGTACGTGAAACTTTTCTGATTAAATCAAAGATAATTAAATACCATGGATCTTTTTCGCAGTTTATAATCCTATACTACTTTATATTGTTGAATAAAATAAAATAAATTTCCACCTGAATACAATGAAGTTTGTGACTGCAACGAAACAAAATATGGAAAAGGGTATGAATGCTTTCGCAAGTCACAGTACCGTATTAGTATTGATTCTAGTTTGCTAGTAATCATAACCATCATTAAAACTACTGACTGAAAAATAGACTTTTCATATGGTAATCAATTATTCTTGATACTAAACTGAGCTGGAGCTGTACTTGTTCTGTTTGCAGTGTGCAGAAAAACGAACAAAAGGAATCAACAACTACTTTGATATTGTTTTGATATTGCTACGAGGAGTAAAGCTTGACAAATTTCCAAAGCACAAAGCTGGGGGGGCACATTTTATTTATTTTTCTTTACAAAGAAATGTATTTTCTTAAATGCACATTTGAGCTATTTTGTGAAATGTTTGGATATATTTAAAGTTATTGAGGAAAGCACAAAAAGCATGAACTTCGCTACATTTCAATAATAATATATATGTAGTTCTTATAACAGCTAAAAACATGAAAGAAAAGGGGCAGAAAGAAGTATAAACTTATAATACCTGCCACCTATTCACATAAAAGAAATATTAGCCAACCAACTCAGTAGACTCTTAATCATTAGTGTAACTGGACAATTACATATATACAACCATTATACCAGCATTATCACCTCATAGGCCATGATTTGAAAGAGTAAACTAGGATCACAGAAGAATGGTAAATGGCTTGTACTGACAGGCAGAAGAAATTAAGCTTTAAGACTAATCTTAAAACTTTCCTTTTTGACAAAGCTTATAGTTAGAGTGGCTCATGTTACCCTGAGCTATCTCTATAGTTGTGCTGTGATAGGCCTAGGCTGCTGGAGGACATCAGGGTCTAATTTTCTCACTCTACTGAATTCTACTGTTCTCCAGTTTTGCATTGTATTACATTGAAATGACTGTCGTCATTTCAGCCTTTAACTTTTTGCTCTCTCTCTTTTTCTTCATAGTAGGTACACCTGGTCTGGCGTTCTGTTAGCTGTGGCATCATCCAGAGAAGACGGCTCACCCGCTATTACCATCTAATGTAGAACAGATTACTAGATCAATGTGTGCTTCTGTGCTTTTTTGTCTCTCTTGTTGTGTCTCTGCTCTGTCTTCTGTAACCCCCAGTCGGTCGAGGCAGATGACCGTTCACACTGAGCCTGGTTCTGCTGGAAGTTTTCCTTCCCGTTAATGGGGAGTTTTTCTTCCCACTGTCGCTTCATGCTTGCTCAGTATGAGGGATTGCAGCAAAGCCATGGACAATGCAGACGACTCTCCCTGTGGCTTTACGCTTCCCCAGGAGTGAATGCTGCTTGTCGGGACTTTGATGCAATCAACTGGTTTCCTTATATAGGAAATTTTTGACCAATCTGTATAATCTGACCCAATCTGTATAATATGACTGAACTTGATTTTGTAAAGTGCCTTGAGATGACATGTTTCATGATTTGGCGCTATATAAATAAATTGAATTGAAATTGAATTGAAATTAGATACAACAATAATTCCTGCATAATTATATTCGGAGAAATCGTTTTTTAACTAGAATTTCCACTTAAGAATGATACACAACAGCTTTACGTCCACTTGCAAGACCAGATGTATTTGGGCAACAAGAAAGAAGATCACAAAACAACTTACAGCAGAAACACCTGACACAGTTTCGATGCATATTGCTCAAATTAAAGCTGCCGAGTTTTACACCAAGCGCCATTCCACGATCCAGGCTCCATGTTTTGAATACACAAAGAGTCCTCTAATCTGTGACTTGTGTTGTGTGAACAACAATTTAAGTCAAAAAGATGTTTTTTTGTGCATGTTTGCATAGAACTATGCACTACAACGGGATTTTGTCAAGACGAAACTGGATTAGATTTGAGCTGGGATCACAACTGGAGGTGTAGCCTAATATTTCTCATCATTTAGAGGTAATGTATGCAATATATTGTTTTTGTCCCTACCTTTTTAACTTCACATTTGACATTTAAACAGGCACTTTTATTTCTACATAGCATATTTTACATGGGCTGCACAGTGGAATGTGTATGAGCGCTGCTGCCTTGCAGCAAGAAGGTCTGTGGTTCAAATCTTAGCCTGGGTTTGTTCTGCATGGAGCTTACATGTTCTCTTGATGCATGTTTGGATTCTCTCTTGGTGTTCCAGCTTCCTTCTCCTGTTCAAATACATCTATTTTAGGTTAATTGGTCACAATAAATTGTCCTGTGTGCCTCCGTGTTGCCCAGTAATGGACAACTTGTCAAGAGTGTACCCCGTCTCTCCTCTCAAAGATCGCTGGAGAAAGGCACCAGCCCCCCTGTGTCCCTGCAGAGGGAATAGATAACAAATGGATGGAACATTTTAAATAGGTGACTAGATCTTTTTTTTTAATGTAAACTTAAAATTTGTGAAATACTGAATCTATTTACTGATTTGCTTTTGTTGTTGTTGTTGTATTTCTGACTAATTCTTATTTAATTTTCATATTAACAGAAATGGTTCAGGTTCAAAAAATGTCTCCGGTTGATATTTATATATTTCTTGGTACAGGATTCATCCAGTACCTAGAAACAACTGCTCTTGAAAACCTAATGACATTTTCATGTTAGAGATTTTTATTTTCTCATCCGACTATGCCCAGCAGCTTCCACCATGTTGGTCAAACACAGATCATTTGACAAATTATTCTCCACCCAGCAGGCTTAATGTCTCTTGAATATTTATAGCTTTTTTTTTTTTTTTCAGATTTCTAATCAAAGTAGCTGGCAGGTCTCTGGCGTGAGCCGCGCCTCTCAGTTCTCCATGAATCATTTATGCTGTTTAGCTCACAGTTGTTTGGGTGCATCTGGCTCGGGGACGTATGAAGTTGGCCAAATGGAGAGGCCACATGGCAGCTCCAGATGTTTTGCTTTTGTATATGCACAGCTCATCAAAAACAACAAGCGGTGCCACCCCAGAGTCTGTGCCATCTGTGGGGGGAGCAGACAACGTCTTCTCGAGATCCCTGGTGAACAATTGGAGGACTCTTATAGAAAGTTTTGAGTTATTTTCAGAAACCCTCTAACGCCAGATTCAGCAACTTTGAGGACAGGAAAAGTGACTCAGCTGATGTAGATTTTTTTTTGGGCAGCAGGCTGCTAATTTGAAGTCAGCTCTTCAGCAGGAGTGCTTGGATTTAGGGGAAAGTAAGCATCTGCACAGCAGAAGTGTCCTAGAGCAAGACAGCAAATCCTTGACAGCTGCTGGAGAAGCTTCACAAACGTCTGACCTGCCTATGAAAAGAAGATGAAGCGCTTCACCCTTCAGGGATCAATTAAGCAAAGAATCAAAATGTCATTATAGCAATAAACTCATCTGTAAGATAGCAGCAGTCTTTAAAATTAGACCAAAATGAAATGTTTCAAAAGTCATTCTTTATTAGAGATGCTCCAATAAGATTTTTTTTGGCTGATTTCCAATTTTCAAAATCAGAATCTAAATCAGACTCAGCTTTATTGGTGATGTTTGATTGCACAGTCAATAAATATGACTTTGGTTGTAGAGCTCACAGCATACAGACATTAGGTATACATATATGTGTGTGTGTGTTTTTGGGGCTTTTTTTGTAACATGTAAAGAAAAAGAGAAAAAAAAAGGCAGGTTGTGATCGTGCAAATATGCCTATTTTGTTTCACAGCAGTGTAGCAGACTACTCAGGCGATGAGGTGTCCATTGTGTTCATCAGCTTGACAGCCTGGGGGGAAGAAACTGTCTCTGGTAACTGGTTTTTTGCAAATAGCGCTCTGTAGAGCCGAGCTGCAGGTAAAAGTCTGAGCAGTTTGTATACATGATGTGGGGGATCTGCAGATATATTAACTTTCCTCATTCTGGACCTGTTCAAGTCCTGGAGGAAAGGTCAGCCCTGATGATCCTGTCTGGACCTGTCCTGCGGATGAGCCAAACCACACAATGAAGGATGAACGCAGGACAGACTGAATAATGGTGATGTAGTGATGTCCTGTGGAGGGTTGCTATTCTTTCAAAACAGTGTCTCTGTGTGAAGACCATCTAAAGTACCAGGAAAGGGTGTAGCAGTGTGAAGAGATCAACAGAAGACAGTGTATTTGAGGGTTGGGGGGGGGGGAGAGAGAGAGACATTGCCTAAAATCAATATCACAATATATTGAGCAGCTCACATTGGTAATGATAAATGAACAATATAATAAGAAGCAGTACATATCTTTCCAGCCTTCCTTCCATAGACGATCATTAGTAGTATTAACAGTGGAGGCAATGTCATGCTCTTTTTATGTCATTCTTCATCCAATTAGATTAATTCATGATAGCTGTCAATCAAACTCACACCCCTTTCAGTTTAGAGGCACAGGTGTGAATGTCACTCAAAGGAATGCAGAACAGAACAGCCGGACAACGACGACAAGCAGGAGAAATGGTGCAGCAAATATATTTACAAAATATTTTCAAGAGTCGTTTGTTGGAGGGAAAAAAAGCAGACAGTGAAACTAGGATCGGACCGACCAGACTTAAAAATCCATAACATAAAAGTGACAGGATGGATTTATGTCCAAGTAGAGTTTGTTATTGCCCCCCACCCCCACCCTTCAAATAAACAAATAAATAATAATAAAAAAATGTTAGCTTCAGCCACCATTTTTTAGTTTATTGCTTTGAGAAGGTTGATCCTTGTCCTGACTACAACATTTCCTAAAGGCTGTCAACCTTTCCAAATCCAACATGTGCCAATATAAGAGGTTGAAAGCTATAAATGGATAAAATAGAGTAATTCTGTTGTGCATCATTGAACTTTTCCGTTGATTTATAAAAAGTAACATTTTTTTTTTATTTCTTGCAGCTGCAAAAATGCAAAAATGTTTTGACATGTTGCAGAAAATAAAATGCACTTTTAAACAGCTTGTGAATGGCACATTGTTTATGTCTGAAAACAGCTAACTATTGGTTGACTTGTAGTAACGACATCAACACTGAAGGGTGTTGTCAGTGCAACCTGGTAGTGCTTCCATGAGCTGTCCCAAGATTGAATGATTGAATAAGCAGAATTCACTTCACGTTTAATCATGACTATTTACATACTATCAAGCTTTCAAGATTTGTCTTTCTATGGATACATTGAATGCCTTTGTCAATTCTTTAAATTGTTAAATAGAAATTGAAATGAAAATCATTTTTAATTCTTGCAAAATGAAAATTATGAAACTTAATAATCAGTTGCAAAATCAAGCTTATTCTTATTAAACTTGATCGATACTTGGAAGTTGAGTGCTCTTGGAAGCTTCCTTAGACTTAGACAGACTTATTTGTCATTTAACTACACCTTCACAATATACACTTGCACAAACTTTTGCAGCAAGGCTCCAAGTAAAAACAGAAAACATATGAGAAACGTTATAAATAGCTAAGAGTTAAGTATTTGTCAGTTGTCAGGAATGTAGCAGCAAGCCAAAAAAGGCATTTCATATGAACTGAAAGGTTTTGTGTAAGACGAAATGAATAGTGAAACTACATGTAGCAGCAGGATGTATTGCAACAATGACTGGACCATGTGATTGTGCAGATACTGTGTACCAAGTAAAGTGACTAGTTTTGCGGGCCCATATGCAGCTGTTTAGCTTACTTATGTCTCCAGTCAGATCTTGTGCATATGGTGCACGCACTGATCAGATGAAAATCTAAAACTTGACTTTCCGATCAGCTAATCACCAGCCAGGGGTGATCCAGCTGAGAATCAGCTGATTCTGGTCAACAGCCCATTTCTCCATAGGTCTCTGTTTTTTTTACTCAAAGTTTTAAATATCTGCCAGCTCACATTATTCTGAATCCTGTTCTCTTCAGGCTTTTTCGTGTCCAGCCCCCTTCTGCACATCACAGCCATCCCCAGATTCCTGCCACTCTCAGTAAAATCATTATTTAGTCCTTTTGTAAGCAAGCAGTGTCCCAGATCACAAATTAATCTTTCATATGTTTCCAAGATCTAGCCTGCTGTAATCCCATCTGTATGAGACACAACAAAGCACAGCGAGAGAGCGCCCATGAATTATTCATTCATTTCTCATGAAAGGCTTTCGTTATGTCTGTCATGTTTCACTCTTGCAGGGAAAATCCATTGATCCTTGCCTTTTCTCTGACAACAAGAACAAACAACAGACATCACATGGGCTGCGCATTTTGCAACGCTCCGGCAAATAGATCTGAGACAAAATGCATCTGCAATAGGCTGCCGCGTTATCTATTCTACATATGTGCATAATGCCAACACGCAAATCGCTCACATATAATCGCCCTCGCACCATATTAAACATATCTCTTAACTAATAGCCGCAAGAGCGGCCTCGGGGAAAAGGCTCGAGCGAGACAAGGCGGATAAAGTCACATGTACATTCCCCCGTAATCATTTATCTCCAGCATTATTATAATGTAACGAGCACGTCTTCTTTCTGACAACTTGCCTCCATAATTCAGCGCAACAGAATAGAGAAAACAGCATTGTTAACAAGAAAAGGCTTTAAATCACAAGCACAGAGTACATTTCCTGTGAAATATTAATGTGGAAAGTGTGTTTGTGTACAAGGAACAAAGGGCAGAGTGTTGTACATCAATGGGCTGACAGTGCTGGGGGCTCTGCTTACTCCAGCTATGGCACGTTGTGTATGTACAGGGGATTGGTGCATTGGGGAGGGGGGGGGCGAAGAGAGAGAGAGGGAGAGAGAGGGAGAGAGAGAGAGAGAGAGTCATTTATAATGTATCGGCCTGCTGGAGCATGACGTGTTGAGTCTGCCTGGGTTAGTGTGCATAGCTCAGTGTTGCTGGTCCTCACCTCACTCCAAGCAGTTGCCTTATTTACTTTAAAAGCTTTCCTCTGGAGACTTGTTTGGGCTCTCAGGACGCTTGATGAATAACACAGATCTAATTCATTTTTTACTGAGAGGACCCA
Source organism: Fundulus heteroclitus (assembly GCF_011125445.2). Classification (NCBI taxonomy): domain Eukaryota; kingdom Metazoa; phylum Chordata; class Actinopteri; order Cyprinodontiformes; family Fundulidae; genus Fundulus; species Fundulus heteroclitus. Next base: position 15,511,317 of record NC_046362.1, read on the forward strand.
AGAACTCTGCCTTTGAAGTCGCACAGTCCACATTAGTTTCTTGTTACCTGCAGTGTAATGAGGTTAGTCGGGGAGCTGTCTGCAGGACGCCTCGGTAATGCTCATGTATCTCAAAAAGCAGAATTTGATTGAATTTCATCTAAAACCAGCCCACTTGCTTTCTGTTGAAGAACAGCTATAAAGTAATAAAGACACACAGTCGCTCTACAGGCTAGGCAACAAAAAAAGGCAGTCCAGGTTCTGTTGTGGAGTCAAAGTCTGGAAAACTGAAAGTATGTGTTGGTTTTGAGAAATTACAGAACAGGTGATTCACAACTGAGAATAACAAAGAAAAAAAATAAATTCCCTATTAAAGTTTTTATTTTCTAGGTGAGGTTTTGTGAATCTATTACAAGTACTAGTTCCCATACCTTTTAGTGAAAAGACATCATATTACCAAGAGCTTGTTAAAATGTAAAATCATCCACAGATTGTCTGCTTTAGCGGTTTCAAACTATTCAAATCAAAAAAGGTTCAAATCAGTTGGATAAAACAGTATGGTGACACAGTTTACGATTTTTAGACAATTGCTATGTTTAGGTACAGTTTTTTTTTTCAGTCAAACAAGGTTTGTGTTTCTAAGTGGAATCACCTTGGTTGATATGACATCTTTCTACTCTAGGTACCAACAATATTCCCACAAAACCTCATTTCAAAATATCTGAACTATCCCTTCAAAGCAGCACATTGTACCGTTTGGCCACTAGGGGAGCTAGACCTATAACTTCCAGGTTTAGTGTCCACATGAAGGCCATTGGCAAGCACTGCACTGTTGCAAAATTGAACAGTCTCCTTCCGTGTTTTGTAATCTGGTAGCAAACCACTTTGGACCAGCAGCAGATTGAGAAGTCATTGAGTTACTTGTAAAGACAAGGCCACATTCACCTCACTAGATTAAATCCTATATTAGAGAACCAAAAATATGTCTGATCAGCTAAGTGTCATATCGGGTTTTCTTGTTACCTAGAATGGGTCATGTGACTTAGAGTGGCTCTCTAGGTCACATGACACATTCAGTGACAGATCCGACCCTCTCAAGTTACATAGGCAAGTGTTTTTGAGAATGATGGAGGAACGATACTCACCAAGTGCTGTATATTGATAAGAAAAATTATTTAATATATCTCAAATTAAGGCAATACTTGGATCAAAACGGTGCTGCTTTAAGAAGGCTGGTATTAAAACCTGATTAAGAGTATTTGTTTTATTTCCTATAATTAGCTTTAAAATGCTTGTTACCCTGTTGCTTGAGAAGCTCAACCTGTCTTGCTACAGGAAAATTACCTTTTTAATTTTTTTTTTGCTTCATGTCTTTTTTTTTTTTTTTTTTTTTTTTGCAATTGAGATTAGGATGAACTTCAATGATGTATGATAGCTAATACATGGCTTGTTACGGAAGAGTACAGCTGCATAGCCATCTGCTAATGAGGAAGCCTTCAGACCAAATGAGAATCTATTGAACACGGCGTCCTAGAGCTGTTAGCTGGTTACAGCTCAAAGCTGACCGGCAGGAAACATCTACACCACTGCTTCTCTCTGATGTTCTTCCCTTTGGACAACAGGGTGAAATATTTACAGTCTGTATTTCTGTTTTCTGTCCACAGCTCTGTAGCAACATCTTTGTAACCAGCTGGACATACGAATGGGGTTGGTTGCTGACAACCTTACGTCCTGAATAAACTACCAGCCATGGCTACGTGGAACATGTAATAAAAGTATTAAGGAATGCTGCAAAGCTTTAAGCATGAATACATGGAATGTAGTGTGCTTCCAGCTGGACTGCATACAGTAGCTGTTTGCTGGAAACACCTTAGAACGGACTTCCAGGAAACAACTTCTTTTATTTGCCGGTGTTCTTCCACCATGGAGCCTCTAGAGCAACTGAATAAAGTAATGTTTTAAATGCAGCTCACTGGAGGGTTGTGCGATTTTCAGGCATGTGTGAACCACATACGGTCCTTGGGGGCTACCTGGTGCCCGTGGGCACCATGTTGGTGACCCCTGCTCTAGATAGTTGAGGCTGGATCCTGGTGGAGGCATGCTGCAGATTAAAGATTCAGACACATTGCTTAGGCTGCTTATAGGTCATCCAGGTGCTGTTTTGATCTCCTATATCTGAGGGAAGATGCTACTTCATCAAAAACCTCCAGAAAAGGAAAAAGAAATTCATATATTTTTTAGAAAATGACGACTAAATTACTTGTTACTTGTTAAAAATGACATAATGCATTGTAGCAATGCTCCTTATTGGACACAGACACAGCTTCTCTTTAATTTAACTCTTTAGTAGCCAACTTTGACAGTTGATCATGAGGGTCACTTTTGAGCCTTTGTTGGGCTTAAGGCCATTGCTGGACTGCAGAAGCGCAGGACCGGTGGTGTGGGCATTGCTGCTGCAGGCAGTGTTTTCTCCACCCTGGACCGCCTGGGACAGTCTGGCATCATGTGGGTGCAGACTGTGATCAATGGTGTCAACTATCTATCTCAGTGTGAGTTAGTGTGGTCTGGCGTTCGGTTAACTGTGACACCATCCAGGGGAGGCAGATCATCTTCCATTAACTTATAACATATAGAAAGGATTCCTGGATCAATGTGTGCTTTCGTGCTTTTTGTGTCTCTGCTCTGTCTTCTTTCTCTGTATATACAGTATATATATCAAATAGCCGCTCCTATGGGGGACTCTCTCTGACATAATCAAAAATAAATACAGCAATGCATACAGAAATTGAAAAAGCACAAAATACAGCAAATCAATAAATGTAAGCAGTAATGAAATTATACTATGACACATACTGTAAATGTAAATATGTTTATATATCTACATTTGTGTTGTATAATTTAATTACTGCTTACATTCATTTCTTTGCTGTACTTTTGTGCAATTATTTTATACTCACAGTATGTATTCATTGTGCTTGTATTTATTTCTATATTTATTTTTGATTATGTCAGAGTCAGTCCTCCATACACTCATGAAAGGAAGGCGATTAAAAAACTCAATTGAAAGCTGTTGTTTTATTGTCTTACATTACAGTACTGATATTTTTCTGTTGTGTGGTTTGTGTTGTTTATCAGGCAAGAGGCATGAAGATATAATTCTACATACTATTAAATATGCTTTAGAAAAACACTGTTATTGGCTTCATTCACTCCACACCTGTAGGTTGTTGTGTTCTTGTCACCCGTGTTTCTTTCATTGCTTGCTGCAGCAGCTATGACAAGTTTCCTGTGCTGATTGTGTGTACTTGACTATGTAGATTACACAGCAGCTTGAAGGATAAGAGTGTTGTTGTTAGCCGGGCTGCCTCCTCCCTGCCTGTCAGCTCCAAGCGGAGATGAGCTTGTGGCCTGTTCTGTCTGTTGTTAATCCTGCCTGTTCTGCTTTGTCAGAGCGCCTGTTTGAACAATGGAGCTGTCTTCTTGTCTGCTAATTTAGGAACAAACATTTGCCTGTGCAGCAAACAAGCTCTCCCAGGAAGTGCTATTAATAGGATAATTAAGCAGACGGTAATGAGCGGGATTACAGCTAATTATGACAAGATTTGTTTTGGCATTTGCCTGAGAGGCAGCAGAGTGTTAAAGTCTGCACAGGAGTTCATCGCTGCACTGAGTGAGCAGGCACCTGAGTAAACAGACTGGGACTCATTGGGGTGCTGGTGTGATGTGTTTGTGTGTTCTTTATGTGTGTGCTCGCGGGCGAGTGTAAGGGAGGGCTGTGATAAACCAAAGTGGATATGACAATGGCTGTGGTGCTGCCATAGCAGGCTATCAAACATGAAGGTTAATCCAACGTGTCCTTAGACAACTTTCTGATAAGAGCATACCATGAGACATGCGCTCAGTACAGGGCTTATTAAAACATCTAAGTGGTCCATTGGGACATCTTCCAGAGTCTTGTTTTTCTCCCAGGTCAGATTCTGGGAAACTGGGGGCTAGATTAGGTCAGTAAATGGTACAAGTATATATGTAATTATTTGCATTTATATTAAAAAAAACATTCAAATAGGATGTAGCAATAGGAGGAGATGAAGTAGCACTAAGATGTGGGGCAGCAACTGTCGTATATCTTGACTCCCCAGAAGCAGAAATCAGAACTTGCCTGAGAAATCAGACTCCTTGATCATTGTTACATGTCTTCAGGACATGTTTGTGGTGTTTCTCCTCCTCCCCCTCTTGTTTCCTGTTTTCCCCACAGGTTGAGCGTATAGGCTGGAGCCACTTGCTCAAATTGGCTCATGGACTAAGGAGCCAATCAAGACTCAAGACTCAACACGCTTGGTGGGGTAACAATCATCAATGTGCAATTTGTCCGTGATAACCCACTGTTTTAAAGGCTGATGGGTGGGGGTGGTCTCCACTACATCCATCACTGCTTTGAGTTTTAACTTTAATATGTACCACCCCATTGAGATAGACAAGCTTCACTCAAATCCCGCAGCTTCATCTTTAGGGTATTAAGATATAAGCTGCCACCACTGTGGGTAGGTCCAGCTTGGTTTAAAGATATTGTTAAGGAGTCGGTCGAAAACAAAAACACAGCAGTCTCTTGCTTGTTCACTAGTGCACCAGCTGTGTATGTAGTACTTGTAGCTGTAACGTGTCCTTTGCCTTGGGGACAAACAAAGAAAACAGTATCTGTATGGATTTCAATGATATTGGAGATTGCAAAGATGAGAACAGAATTTGTAAAACGAAGACCACAGCAGGGTCAGTAACAAACTTGAGCAGACACGTGTTTTTCTGTATTCAGTCGGTCATTCAAAGGTTTGATTAACCGTGCCTGTTTTGTTTTGTTTTTAATAGAGAAAAAAATACATTCTATGAAGACATTTATGAAAACACTGAAAAAACTTGGTGTCCAAACAGAAATGATTCCTATTAAACTGCTGGGCATCCGCTTGGGATCGCTTAAAGCAGGAAGTATGCAAGCTGATCCAACGTAGGTCTTCCTGTTTTTAATCTGTTACACTCAAGCATAAGTTCTTGCTACCATGCTCTTACAAAAAAAAAAACGCAACAGTCTTTCATATCAAAAGCAATTAGTTTCTTAAACAAATATTCAGGTGATAAGTTTTAACTTCCTCTTTTGAGCAGGCTTGAACAGTTAAATGTTTCTTTAATGACAAGATACCTTAATAGATTTTTATTTTTTAGTATTTACATGAAATTGAATTACTCTTGGGCATAACTGTGTCCCAGAGAATATTGTAGGTATTTTTTTTTAATCAATGTATGTTTTGATGGCCACTGTGTGTTTCATTTTTGTTTTGAACCAAAAATGACTTTAGAATTGTGGCAGAATATTTGCATTGGGAATATCTACTTCCTGTCCACAGGTGTGTGTGCAGGTTTGTGTGCGCTTCGCCTATTCCCATTGCAGGGTGTGACCTGCACATGGTTCCTCACAGCTGAATCTAATCAAGCCCAAGCAGGAGGAGCTTAAAGAGGAGCGGGTATCCCCGAGGCAGAGGCCTGATCGTTCTGACTCACTGAGTGGCAATCCTCCCAACGTTCGTGGCTCGAACTAGTTTTACATTTCCCTCCCTTTGTTGTTCTCCTCACAGACAGCTTTAGCTTCCAGTCCACTGTTCCTTCCTGGATCCTAGTCCAATGCCTCCTTTTTGTCAGAGTTCGTTGGAAAACTTGTTGTAAGATTCCCTCCATTAGTCTCCTGACCGCTCTTCTGGCTGCCCTCCCTCCATCACTCCACTGTGATCTCCATCTTCTCCTGGAACAAATAAAAAAGGACCATTACAAACTTTTTCGACACACCACAGCCTGATGAGTATACCCCTGTGGGTGTAGGTTAAGGTGCCTATCTCCAGTGGCTACTGGACGAGATGCATGGGTACACCATAGACAGGTAGCCAGTCCATCACAGGACAACACAGAACAAACAACCACGCCTATCTTTGCATTGTCTTTGTGCTGAAATGTGCTATACAAATAAACTTGCCTTGCCTTCATCCAGTAACCTCTAACCTGTCCTTCTCTGTGCTGTCTTTGGCACCCTTTCCAAACATTACAAACATTAACGTACCTGTCTGCGTCAATAAACCCTCCAAAGCCTTCTCTGTTTCCCATTGTTGTCGCCTGCAGAAGGGTCTCACTAAAACTCCAACATAAAACTCTTGTGACTTTAATAATACTGTTTAATTCCTTTAACATGTAAAAGCTGAATTATTGAGGAGATGCCAAACACAGAGTGAGACTTTTTACGGTTCTACAGCAGCTGACAAAATCCTCTTAGATCTTGTTTTTTTTTTCAAATAAACTCCCCAGACAGAGGTAAAAAGGAGATATGAACTCTGTTTTGTTAAAAAAAATTTAAAAGACTGTGGTGTCATTTTTAGAAAGCTTTAACAGTTAGTTTTCATGCCGTCAAAAAGTAAAACAAGTGATGATTTGTATGACACAAATTTTTTATTTGGTTTAATTTCACCTCTCGAGTCATTATTTATTTCTTCCACTTAGATTTATTTTTGCTTCTTTGTAGCTTACATAGGAAGCAAAAGGGCAAATCCTTTATTTGACACAAGATTAAAAAAAAAGAAAGCTTGACTCCTTTTGAAGGGGGAAATCGTATTATTAGTTGCAGAATCAGTGTCATTTACTCACACGATAAGAGATTAAATTAGACTTCCTTCCTTTTTTTGGGAACTCGACATTCAAAGGAATTAAAACTGTGGGGTGACTCTAAGCGACATGATCCTAAATTCACAAGATTCAATCAAAAACAGACAACAAACACGCCTAGTTGAGGTGACGGGGAATCTTAATGCGATTGTAGCTAAAGCTCAGACAGCAAGCCGCCTCCATTAAAGCGTGCTGCACAGCCCAGCAAGCTCCAGATAAGACAGCTGAGTCTGGGATTTAAAGCTTTGGCTTATCATCATCTTCACACCACTGTCTCACCACTGGCAGAGCACACGGGCCCCTCAAAGTTTTTCTTCCGGCTGTAGGTGCTGTAAAATTTGGGTTTTGGGGGTGGGGTGGGGGGGGGGGCCGGATAAATGTGTTACAACTCCTAATTAACACCTTGATCTCTTTTTGCCTCCTTAAAAACACAACTGCTTCGGCACGCCAGCAAGACTTTTTCATTCTGCTGCAGAAGCCGGGATGAGATTATGGAAGGATGGAGAGAGAGAGAGAGGGAGCCTGTGTGGAGTACTGTTTCAGAAATAAAATTGCTTTTATTCCACCCAACATGTGTTCAGTGAGATTAAGGCATAATCTTGCAAGGTTTAATAGGAACGCGTTTGTGGCCTTCCAGCTGAGGCGGAAAAAGTGGAGCATGTATGCATGTATGCTCCCACTAAATCCTGTTTATTGAATTATAAAGAACCTTAAAGGATCTGGAATGGGATGCATACATTTGAATATTTTATGAGATGTTGAAGCATGTCATCAGGTAAGCGTACCATGTTTAAATAAATTTTTTTTTTCAGTTTTTTTTTTGTGGATAAGTTAAATCAGTTTAATTTGGTTCTATATTCAAAATCAGTAGACACGGTAAGAAAAGAAGATTCATTTGAATGTACAATGCAAAGTTCTGACAAATAAAATACAATATTTATTTTTGCACACATTTTTCTCACAAAGCAAACGCCACATGTGTTGATGCTATTCTGTTGGGATCCCTACCTCTTTTACAACATCAGTGAATATATATATATATATATATATATATATATATATATATATATATATATATATATATATATATATATATTTACGCTGTCTCTATGGAAAGTGTATGCACAACGGTACATTGTATTGCTTATGAATGATATATACGACCTCTTTATGCCAAATGCATTTTGATATGAGTATTATGCAAAGTATAGAAACATAGCAAGAGTGATAAATGGCAGATTTTCTTAATGCATAGAAAATCATTGTTTGGCTTACAAGACCACAAAAGCCTAATGCACCAATTATCATAAAAAAGAGACGATGTTTAAAAAACCCCAGACGTGTTGATTTAAATAAAAGTATTTAGGTCGGATTAACAGTAACTACTTGCCAACAGAGCTTGTATAATGTAAATACTTTCTATTACATTTTGATAATGTTTGCAAATAGTAAAATATTACACTATTATACCTAAAATACCAACTGTATTCTAAGACTTCCATCCCTTTACCATAGTTAGGAAATAAATTTTACTTTTTCTCGATAATAATGCAAAACTGGACATGTATGTTAAAGGTTACGTCTTAATATATGGATATACATTATGAAATCAGTCCTCTTTATATCAACCCTATTGCACCAAATGTATCATTATGTGATATAAGTATTTCTGAGACCTCCACATGTTTACCAACGTTATTACTTTTTTCAAAAACAACCTGTATCGAATAAATATGTTCCTAAATATACATCTACACTTTACTATTCAAAAAATGCAAGATGCTTAAACAATGTAATTTGATTTTAAAATTTCTAAAAGAGATAAATAGTGTTCCATGCCTTTTTTTATTATGAAAGCAGTCATTTAGGGTTAAGTTAAAGCATTGTATTTATTTTATGGAAATGCATATTACATTTAAAATATTAAATATTTAGAAGCTAATGTGAGAAATGATCCTTTTATTTAAGAATCAACATTAAAGAGCCCAAAGCAATCATAAAAATGCCACCATAGCCTACATCCTGCTTTATTCTCCAACATAAGACGGTACTGGAAATCCCTAACCTCAATTTATGTAATCCAAAGACCTTGCATGAACTTCAGTTTGAGCTGTGGCTTTCAAGAGGTATTTGGAAGTTAAAGTCTCAGATCAGATTTGGACAGATTAGAATTACGAGTTGGAAGTCTGGGAGGGGTGGATATGAGGATTTGCACCGCTCCACGAGACGGCCCTGTCAGTGATAAGTTATACTGAGCCACGGGGTAAGAGGATTGCCTGGACTAATCCGAATCAAAAGACATACCATGTGAATTACATCCCGAAACAGGTTCGCTTACAAAGATTAGAAGCCTGCATGTAAATCCTGTCATACTCTACTTGGCACTGGAAGATGAGCCTGAAAGAACAAACACAAACATGTGCTTTGTACCCTGCTGCAGCGTGCTGGCACCGGGTCCAACCGCAGACATTGGTGGCTTCCTTGATCGCAGCTCTTTCCTCCGTGTTCTTTCGGGAGATTAAATGTCCATTGATAAGACAATCTGGGCCAGGCGCACTAATTATTCAAGCAACATCTAAGAAAGTGCTTTAACAGAGGGTCGAGAATAAGCATCCCCGAGTGTGCTGACACCCACAGAGCATCCTGCTGTTGTCTCCTCCCTTCCTATATCCCTCGCCATTCCTCCCTCCAACGATCGTTAAGATAACCTCTGGCTCAATGAACCATTTGTTTCTCTTCCTGTTTGACATGGGCGATTGCATCAAGGCATCCGGCAGAAAGTTGCTGTCGAGACGTCAAAGTATGTTACTCTGACAGAAGAAAATAGTTTTTTAGGTCTATTTCCCCCCTCCCCCCCCCTTTCTCTCTTACCTCTGTGGAAGTACTGAACAAACAAGGCTCGTATCCCTGGCCCAGAATGCTTCAAACGGTACACGTCTGCTGGGAGTGGCTGTGAAATGTAGAGCAACGTCGGCTGCTTAGCTTTGCACTTCAGCCAGAGCGAGCTCATAAGAGCGCTGCAGAAACCCGGGGCAGATCTGTAAATCAGGGAGGGCGAACTATATAGCACAGGCTCCCTCGCTGCTAAAGGTGTAAACATTTTATTGCCGGAGAAAGACAAAACTGCAGCTGTATAAATTACCCTTCACAGATAGCGCGGGCAATAAGACAAAGTGATGTCAGAGGCTTGAGCTGCACAGGGTTACAACTCCTGATAAAAAAAAACAAAAAAAAAAACTGATGACTATCCCCGCTTAACGGAGGCCGGGAATGCGCCGGGCCACAGTGTATATATAAGGTAGATATGCTAATATCATTACCCGACACATCAAGCCTTGCAGGAATGCAGTAAAGCAAAGCTATTTTGTTGCAGATTGAGTGGATGTAAATGCTTTAGGGCACGGTGTAAATGGGAAGCACTGAGACGAAAGCGGTGGGAGCTGGCGCAAGAAAAACTATCAACCGGGTGGTGCAAAACTCGCCGCGGCCCTATGAAGCATGCCGAATAGAAGTCTCTCACTGCAGTATAACGGCTCATAAAGCCGCAAATGGTATTTCCACTTCATTCAGTCTCAGGGCCATGTTCCAAGGAGCTCCCTCAACGATGGAATTGAACCCATTAGCAATCGATTAAAGAACCAGCAGGCAGTCACCGCTCCCGTCTGCGGGGGGAGGACGGGGTCTGGCAGGGTGGGGGGGAGCAGGAAGGGCCCGTCGGCCAGCATGGCCGCCTGGGGGATTGAGGTTCAAATCTTTGTTTATGCAGAAATAGTGGCCAGCGCGTTAACCCTGGGTGACACCCCCGAGCTGCAGATTAAGACATTTACATTGAGAATGGACATTGCACGTCAGTCTGTGATTGACATCACACGTCGCTGATCCAGAAAAAGTTCAACGCTGGGCTAAGAGAACACCTGCTGCTCCTTCAAGACATTACGCGTTCCGCAGCCCATGTGCATATTCATTGTTCTTATCGAGTGCTTGAGCTGTCGATGTTTGCTCAGAGCATGAGATATGAATGATGTGTAATTTGACCTTTGGAAACAGAGAGGAATTTTAATCAAGCGACCTCAGACCGATCAATAAAATTATACGACACAGAAAATGAAGTCCTAATATTACCTCAGACCGAGCACAGCTTTACAAATATGGCCTGGGTTGACATACGGGTGCATGTAGACGGATTAGAATCGCATCAAAGGTTCATTTATTTCACAAGTGAAACTCGGATATTCTATAGATTCATTACGCATAAAGTCATAAAGTTCAAAGCATTTATATCTGTCATTGTTGATAAGGATGACTTTCAGCTGATAGATATCCAAACACACGCAGCTTTACAGAATATGAGACTATTACTTTAGACCAACAAAGAACCTTTTAATCAGAAATGCTAGGTTGTGACTCTGTTATGCCCTGCCTTACATACTAACCATGGGGAACAGACAGTATTCAATGGACATCCCTCATATATATATATATATATATATATATATATATATATATATATATATATATATATATATATATATATATATATATATATATATATATATATATATATAATATATATATAGATAGATAGATAGATAGATCGATAGATAGATAGATAGATAGATAGATAGATAGATAGATAGATAGATAGATAGATAGATAGATAGATAGATAGATAGATAGATAGATAGATAGATAGATAGATAGATAGATAGATAGATAGATAGATCATAACTAGGAGGTTAAATCACAAAACAAATCATTGCTAAAGACGCTGGCGGTTCACAGAGCGGGCATATTAATGGAAAGTTAGAGGGAAGCAAAATATGTGGCAGTAAAAGGTGTACATGCAACAGGGGCTAGTGCAGCCTTGACATAATTGACATGAAGGCAACTGTAAGTTTGCTCCACCCATGTGGAAGTGTAGCCAAGGCAGATCTACCCTCCGACAAGCAAAGACGTTCTACTGGAGGTGGTGAAGGAGCTCACACCATCACCAGAGGCATTTCTGCCTTATCTACCAGCACCAAGGCAAAGAAGAACGAGTTATACATCCATTCAGTGAAGTTATTTCAAGGTAACCGTGGATAAGTCGACTTAAAGCACAAGTTTAAATAACCAACTTGTAATCAACCTGCAGAGGTGCAGAGAGGAGTTTTTCCAGTCAGTGATGACCTGCAATGACATCTGTTCTGTCAAGTCCAAAGTCAGCGTCGATGTTTGCTCTCAACATTTGCAGAGCAGTTTATGTTTCCTTCTGCTGGAAAGCTTTACGGAGATGATGGTTTCATTTTTGGCCAAAGTGACCAAACCCTGCAGAGGATCCTTTGTTGTCAAGAGGAAGATGAGACAAAGATGAACTGAAGGCTGCTATTAAAGCAACCTGAGCTTCCTCATAAGCTCAGCAGGACCTCAGTCTGATGGCCTCCATGCCACGCTGCACTGATGCAGCAATACAAAAGCAGCAGTGATTGGTCGGGAATCCACTCCACAGTACGTGGACATATTTTTCAATATGTGACATTTTGCATGATTTTTTTTTCTTTTTTGATCTTATGCAATGTTGCAATTTCCCGAGAAGCTCAATTTGGGGTTTTCACGAGCAGTTTTAACCGAATTACTGAAACAAACAGAAATTTCCCTCACATTCTAATCTAATGAAAAGAAGCGCCGCACATCACTATATATTCAATGGACATAAGCCTGTCAGCTGTTATTCTTGCTTGTGACCTTTGTCTGCACGGGCCTCATAACTGACATTTTCAATTACACTGCAAACAACTTATCAATATGCATGGATTTCCCAGCCAATATCAGAGCAAACAGAGTCGTTTGGAGAGCCGAGTCTGTCAGGGGAAGAGAAACAGGGCAGACATGTCAAGGTCAGGATTTTGTTAATGAGGGACGGGCCGCTGAATAATTGAATGGGCCGAGCCGTATCGACTGTTGAAGCAGAAGCATTTAAAGCGCTGGCGATCGTTAAGAAAAATCCTCCCAGCACTTTATGTTCCATGGCAGTAATTTATGCACGGGCATCCAAGCGGGTGCCCTATGGTTCACAGGACTGAATGCGCAAAGCAATGAGTGGATTAGCCAAGCACACTTTAGAGACAGCAGCCAAGCGTGCAAGTCATTCCTCTGGATGAAGTGACAGCTCTGGCAGCGCAATTATAATTCAGCTGTGCATTTTTAAATACGCGCACAAAGGAGGCTGTGGAAATCTGTTGTGTGCGAAGGGGAAAAATAGCTGGCAACGTTTAAAAAGCAGAGGCTGAAAGTCTACAGTTGTGTTTCATATACAGAGCTCCCATTTCAGTTGTTTTGTTCTTCTTTTTTTACATTTTTCTTTTACTTTTGAACATTTGTACGTAAAAATTCCATCGTTTTCCAAATTCAAGTTTTTTTTTATTTTGGGGGGGGGGGGGGGTGGAAATCTCTGTACTTTTTAACCAATTTGTAGAGTTTAAACACAAAATATTGGTGTAGATTGTTAGTCATCCGGGGCATGACCACCCTTGGTGGTGAAATAGCAGGCAACTGGACTTCTTCCTGTTCCTTGAGGACGTTCATCTTGAGGGATGAAGTGTCTTCAAAGAAACAACAATATAGGTAGGAGTCAAGCTGGAAATGTGGAACTTTCAAAAACCCGAGACATGAAAGAAGGAATAATGAAAAAACTGATGGATGTATGGATGTATGTATGAATGGATGGATGGATGGATGTATGTATGGATGGATGGATGGATGTCTCCTGTGATATTTGGCCTTTAAAATGCTGATATCTGCAGGATCAAAACAGTACAGTGAAATGTGTGTAAACAAGATCAGTAATTGTAGTTTTTTTTTTTTTTTTTTTCCTAATGCTCTCATTGTTTTGAGGCACAATTTCCGCCATTTTTAATCTGCTCCAAGAGCTGCTCAAGCTGTTGCTGTTGCAGCAACATACTCGAGCAGTTCTCAGGCCTTTAAGCCGGCACCCCTCTCTCCTCTCAGTAGGTTGGGAAAGGGGAGGGGTGTGGGAGGTGTGGGGGGGGGGGGGGGGTGCTTAATCCCTCTATGTAATTACTGCTCTCTGAAACGGCCGGACCATCTCTGTGTAAATCAGATTAGCTGACCTAAATCGCTCTCGTTTCTCTCTACTGCATCAAACAATTCCTTATCTTTGACCATAGAGCTAAACAACACCACCACTCCACCCCCCCCCCCCCCCCCACCCCCCACCTCCCCGCATCCCCCAAAGACATGGCCTGTTTATTTGATCAGCACAGGAAAGCAAACAGTTTCTCCATGATACACAAACAGGCTGGGCTGGGCAGGGCCTGCCCCAATGGGTGGCCGGAGAGAGGCTGAGTCACCGGCTGGAGCCGAGGACGTGCAGATAACCGCCTCCATCACGTCCGCAACTTTCATACGGCGAGGCCATTAAAAAAAGGGGAGGAAGCCTGGCAGACACATAAAGATGTTGCTGAGCGCTCGGTAAATAAAGGTCAGCGAACATGATAGAGATGTATTACTGCTCTCTGTGCTGCCTCCTCACCTCCTTCCCATCCAATTTATTCCTCCGGTCTTACATTTACAACTCTGAGAGCAAAAGGGAAGGGGGTTTGGAGTGGGGGTGGGGGGGTGTGAGAGAGAGAGAGAGAGCGAGGGAGAGGAAATGCTGCTCTTCAGTGGGAACAGAGACAGGCTAAAGTAAAGAGGGGGAACAAATGAGGTCTGTGATCCTGCCTGTCCCCCCCTCCTCTGCTCCCACCCTCCCTCCCCTCTGAGCCCCAATCAGGCTGAACCACTGCTCTCAGCGCGACAGCCAGGCCTTTGTTGCTGTCTGAATGGAGGTTAAATATCCCTCGAAATCAGAGCTCTTTGGCTTTCTGGACGCATAGTCAGAGACCCGGTGCCTTTCACATGCTAATGCCCCTGTTTTTTATTTCCTTTGTAACCATGGTTAGACAGCGGTATCATGCTAAAGGGTGATGAATAAAGCTGGTGAATTTGTTTTTTCTCAGCTTTTTCCTTCCATCCATTGCCCCCCCCCCCCCTCCACCCCCCGTTTTGAGTCTGGCTCCCTCTTTTATCACCATCTCTACGAAGCCAGCCCACATTCCATCCCCCCGCCTCGTGCAGGGGTTTAAAAAAGCACAGATGGTCTCTCCTGACCCGCTATTCATCATTGTGTCAAAAGCTTTGTCAGAGTAAGGCTCCCCAACAACGCGCCGAAGGATTTTATTTGCTTCCATTGACGAGGCCTGTTAATTTCACAGACGTCTCATTAGGCCTAAACCACCAATTAATTTCTTTTGTTCTCATTAAACGGCTAATTCTAAACATGAACCGTGTTGACAATGAGCGCCGCTCAGTGCCAGGGACCCCAGACATGGAGCTGCTGGAGCGTGAAGCAGCCAGGTAGAGGGAGGAAAATTGAAGAGCAGGAGGAAGGGGCGGAGAGAGTGGCAGTAAGGGGAAAAAAAGGGAGAGAGGAGAGCCGTGACAGAAGCCGCTGTTAATTTGGAGACACCCTTAACACCGAGCGTGGATGGCAGCTCATTAACTGTTCGCAGATTTTTTTTTTTTTTTTTATATTCGTCTTTTTTTTTTTTTCCTGTCAGGGAATCAAGTGGCCCTTGGGCAGAAAGGTTGCTATCATCTGTCGGTGGTAACAGCCACCAAAACAACTCTGGACGGACGTGAAAACGGTAGCGAAATAAATCAAATTACGAATGGGGACAAAAATGGAAAGCGAAAAGCAAATACCGGGAGCCAAGGTGGCAATCTTTCTATCGGAAGTGTGCTTGCACTCTATTACAGCAGTACAGGCTGTCATTACGGCCCAAGATATATGGAAGCGTCATAATATCCAGAGATTGGTAGTTTGTTAGACAGCACTGTACAATTTGCCGCAGCCTTGAAAGATCCTTGAGCCTCTCTTGACAATTTACTGAAGGGAATTGCCAGAGCGTTGCCTTTTGTCTGCTGGAGACACGGGGGCAATTATCCAGCCTCCTGTAATGTTTCCCTTACTTTAATCTCCTGGCCGAGAGCGTAAAGCAGAATGGCTAAGGTTTCAGAGCGCCTCTGGGTTCTATTAACACACAACTGCTGTTTCTGCTTAGGCCTGGACAGCTAGGAGAGGGCTGCAGTCTGACAGACAGGTCCCCCCCCCCCCCCTCCCCTGGGCTTTTAGAGAGAAAACACGATTATGTCATAATATATTTTTGAAAACAGATACTTTATGAAAGATTGCCTCCTCGGTCGGTTCAATGAAACATGGCTGTGCTTCTGCCAGGGACGGCGGGGGCACCAGGAATGAAAGGCACTTCAATTCATCAAGTTTTTAACAAACAAAAAAATATATATATTTTTATGCTTCCTTTACAATTTTCTTTTATCTCACTATGGTGTCAATTTTAGTCTAAGTTTAAATCAACGTTTGTTTGTTTTTTTTGTCTTTTTTAGCTTGACAGCAAATCCCTCCAAAGATTCTCTGTCAGATCCACATGGGGACTCTGGCCAGGCCTCTCCAAAAATGTAATGCTTTCCAGTCAGAAACAAACATGTTGGTAAACGCAAACCCACGAAAGTAATTTATACATCTGCAAGACATAGTAGTAGTTTTTGGGCTTTATTATATGTGAGGTTAGATTTGGTGGCACCACCTTCAGAGACAGGGGAGCAGCCAAGCGATAATATTCAAAGGTTTCATGAGCCTGATTTGTCTGGTAATGTACCAAAGGTCTGGATGTTTCACTTAATCAGAGTCACAAAGTTTAACCAGAATCATTTAACAGCCACATGTGTCTGCTGACTCTTCATGTAAACATGTAAACCATGTAGATATTCAGCCTCTTCAGTCCAAGCCAGCTGATAGATGTCACTAGTGAAGTAATGGCAGAGGATATCCAAAGCATAGAAACAAATCTTACACAGCATTTTTTTCTGTAGTAAAATACTCGATGGTGGGGATTTTTTATTTTTTTTAATCTCAAAACAAACAACTTAAATTGTTTCCATGATGATAATAAGAAGTACAGGACACAATGAGGTTATTACCTTAACTTTTCCAACTGAGGTAAGTTAGGTCAATTTTTGTCGCTACAAACCTTTATTAATGTAGGATTTTGTGCCACCAGCTTTAGAGACGCAGCCAAGAGACGATATTCCAAGGTTTGACTACTAGCTAAAAAAATATCTATCTGGAATGAGAGTCTCCCCAAACTAAAGAGGGTTGCTTTATTTTAGTGTTCATGTGACAACCACCTGAAGTTTTCGTCTCCTCAGAGCAGATTTCAAGAATTGCATTATTGGAATGGCCAAATCATGCAAACTCTCACCGTCCTGTTGATGCCAACAACCATTAGGCTGGATAGATTATAAATCTTATCTGTTAATCAGTTTATTGCACAGGACACTGTCAAATGTAAAAAAAAAACAAATAAATAACTAAAAACAAAACAAGCAATGATTTATGTAATATTATTGGTTTGCTGAAGATCAAAATAAGCTGCCCACAATGCAGCCTGAGGCATTCTGCATGAGGGCTGCGGTGCAAACATTTAGGAAAATAACAGCGTGTCGGTGTGAAATAAAGCTGTACAAAGAAGTTTCTAATCTTTAAAAAGGTTTGCAATAAACAGGACAGCTGTTACGACAACGGGGGAGTGGTGCAGCGTCGCTGCTCGCACAAATCCTCATTTAATGAAGGACAAATGAAAGCCACAACTTTATTCCTCAGGTAAGGCCACTTACAAAACTACATTGTTGAAAGGTGAATTGTCAACACAATTAAGTGAAGTATTTTAAAACGACACATCGGAGGTCGTTTTTTGAGGGACCAGTGAGTTGTAGCAGAGGTGAATGTTTGCTATTTTGCAAAGAAGCTTAGAAGCAAGTATATACTGTATGTTATATATATATATA
Organism: Fundulus heteroclitus; assembly: GCF_011125445.2. Taxonomy (NCBI): domain Eukaryota; kingdom Metazoa; phylum Chordata; class Actinopteri; order Cyprinodontiformes; family Fundulidae; genus Fundulus; species Fundulus heteroclitus. Next base: position 15,528,900 of record NC_046362.1, read on the forward strand.
TATATATGTGGTGGACCTGTAGATTTGCCCTACATTGCAGCTCAGTTTAAAGCAAAGATCTCATAGAGCATTGTTTAACTATCCTCTGTCCTCAAGGAACCAGGCATATGCATGTCCAACTTTCTCAAGACAACAAAACGGTGGTGTTTATGTAGTCTGCTGACGCTGGGGTGATTTTACTCTAGCTTTGTTTAGCTGTATGGTAGAACAGTTGCCAGCACTGCTGCCCTGCAGCAAGAAGAGCCTGGGTTTGTACCCAGGCCTGGGATCTTTGTACATCGAGTTTGCATGTTCTATCCATGCATTGCATAAGTTCTTTCCTCCTACGGACCAAAAACATGATTGTTGGGTTAATTGGTCTCTGTAAATCACCCTCAGGTCAAAGTGTGTGTTTACGTGGTTGTTTGTCCTGTGTGTCTCCGTGTCGCCCTGTGATGGACTGGTGATCTATCTAGGGTGCACCCCTCCACTCACCCAATGACAGCTGGTGTCAGGCACCAGCCCCCCCGCAGCCCTGCGAGGACAAGCAGGTATAGATAAAGGATGGATGTTTAGCAGAAAGAAAGATTGGACTTAATCAGCTGCTGTGATCTGCTGGCTGCGGTGACTTCATTCATTGACGTCATACTCATGTACCGCAGCTGCATATTTAAATCTTGATCTAAGTAGTTAATAAAAACAGGCCCACTCTATTAAAAATAAGGCACAAACACAAACATATAATGTACGGTAAATGTGCCATCTAGACCATCTATTCTTGAACTAGTTGAATTTGCAACCCTAACAATAGTAAGACAAATATTTTACACTAATAATGTTCATAAGATAAAATTCTAATAAATCAACGTTTATGAATCCCTACAAATTCAAAATAATTACTTTTCTATAAATAACTTTATTAGATAAGATCTTTTTTGAAATGGTACTGGTTCCGGCCCGGTTTACAAAAGAGTGGAAGTGGTACTAAAAGAGATATTACAATTACAGATACTTTTGTGGGCTTTCCCTTAAGGATGAATCTGTGCATAAATATGTTTTGGTTCAGGAAAAACTCATAGTATGATTTGTTTAGTAACATTCGCTTCAAGAATTACTACAGCTACCAAATTTACGCCGGATTAAATGGATTAAAGCGCTTTGACCTATTATAAATAGCAGGGAAACAAATCGGATTCCCATTCAACAATCCAAGAAGAACAACCAAAAGCTTGGCATTCTCATTAATTATAGTCCCGCAATAATCCAAGAAGTGGTAAACTGCATTTAGTACATTATGTTGAATCAAAAGCGAGTATTAAGAAAATATTCAAGCTACAAATCCGTGTTATTTTGGAGCGGCTGCTCTCCAATCCAGCGAATGTAGTCATACTGTTAATTATTTAAAATAATAATTAGAAGTAAACACAGGCGAAGAATTGCCAAAGGAAAATCTCGTTCTCATCACCTTAGCTCAATATCTCCATTTCCTCTGTAATTAGTCATGTTACTTATACACCTCCAGCTGTGCTTTAATCACTGAATGTGTGTGGAAAAATAATTAGCATCTTAGCATAATGCACACAATAAAGCAGCACTTGTAGCTGTCTTGATCTTAACATCAAAGAGCATGTGGGTCCCTTCATTAGGTATTAATGTAGTAAGAAAAGCACAGCCTTAATCACTAACCATATTGTTTACAAGATTTTAGGAATTTCTTGAGAGTTCTTTACTCTTCTTCCGGAAAGCGACCATTACACCTAAAGGAGACATATAGTGGAGGGTTTAAACAAAGCAGTGTTAATGTCTGGTTCCCCTTCTAAAGGACAATGCAGGAGGAATTTACTTCTTCTGTCATCGTAGCTGCATTGCCACAAACGTGGCCAACGATGACAGCCCCCCCCCCCCCCCCCCCCTTGACCTCAATATCTAAAATAGCATCCGGTCCTCTCGTGTGGCCGTGTCGTTTGGCTAAGCTCTCCGCCGAGCAAAGAGCAACATCAGGTTTTCATGTAGACAGCCCTGTGAACATCAGCAGTCTGAGCACAGCGAGCGGCAGAGGCAGCGTTGGCAAGAAGCAATCCACCCTAATCCAAATGAATCCCGGGTCTCCCAGGTTTGTTCATCCCGGTTGGAGGGCGATGACTGCTTTGCTCTGCTGGAGTGCTTATCTGCTGTCAGTGGTCGGTGACTGTACAGGCTTCGTGTTATCAGGGCTCAGCTTGCTCGGGGATTGGAGGGTCCATGGAAAGTAAACACAGAACCTGTCTTTCGCTTATCTGTCCCAGGAGAGAGTGTGCCCGTAGCATAAGTGTGTGTGTGTGTGTGTGCGTGTGTGTGTGTCTGCATAAAAGAGAGAGAGAGAGAGAGAGAGAGAGAGAGAGAAACAGAGAGAGGGGAGCTTGTTTCCATGGCAACCCCCCCCCCCCCCCCCACAACCCCTAGCCCTCCCCTCTATAAAAAGAGAACCCTGGTGGTCTTTGTGTAATGCGATTCCACTAGAATGCACTGTGGATTAGAGCTGTGTTGCCTTTGGGCCCGAGGCAGGGCAACAGTGAAGACATTATTACCCAGATCAAATGCTGTAATCACTAGGCACTGGGGGCTTTCACATGCATCGGAGATAAAAACCCGAGGACTGGCAATGCTCAGGTGATTAGAGGATTATTATTCTGAATTTCATCAAGGTGCCAGTCTCACGCTGTCAGTAAAAAAAAAGAAAAAAAGAAAAACACAACTATGAGTTCCTGTGTGATGTAAGGGAAAAGAGGAGTTTTAAGAGTTTCAGGGTTTCAAAAATTTTATACTAAGAAAAAAATGTCTAAGTTGTTGCTTTTTAAAAACAAACAAACAAACAGTTAAACTAGTATTTCCGCAGCCAAAATAATATGACAAATTGATGATTGCAGCTATTATGCTTTCTATACCATTTATTAATTGCTGCTTTGATTTTGATAATTAGACTTAAGCACAGAAATAGATCAAGTGCTTAATGCACAGATCATTCCGTCTTTTTGTCATTCTGCTCTTTATAGAATAATGCTGGACATGCAAAAACCAGAATAATGGTTCGTTGAATAACCAAAAAAAAAATCGAACGCTTAAGTAGTGCTCGTTAATTCACCCCTTTGTCTTTTCCTCCTTTTTAATTCAATTTAGTTCGACAATAAATAATATCCACTAGATATCCACTCCAAATTATTAGAAATTGACCTGGAGGTCATAATCTGTCATATTTATGATTAAATGTGCCCAAATAGCATTCAAGTAGTGGTTATAGAATATATATTTTTTTACTGATAATAAGCAGTTGCATGAATTTGATTTGAGGATTTTATTTTTGCCTTTTTTTCTCCCTACTTTCACAACACGAAAAAACAAACAAACTAATATGCAATGGTATTAGTACATACCTATTGGCAAGAACTGGTGAAAGTGTTTGACCCTTCATAAAATCAGGAGATATAACTCTACCGATTCCTGCACGTTCTCCAGTATCTCATTAAAGGACTTTAAACAGTTTGGTTAGATGGAAAATGTCAGTGGCTTTTGGCCCGTAGCTTTTTCAAACCTCGGCACACAAGACAAGCAGCCCATGTACCAGCCCATGTACCAAGTAGCATTTAGCACAGCTAAATGCTACTTGGTAACTCCAAAAACTCAAGAAATTACATATCGCTCTTACTCGAAGACTGATAACAACTTACTTTTGTGAATTTGAAAATATATCTGCCTCTTCTGTCTGTTTGGTGTGATACCCTGCTCCTGGGTTGTTGGTTATATGTGTTATTTCTTTTTATGTTTGTGATTCAGACCAGTAATGCGGTGTAAAATACACTGCTCTATATATTGTATGTGCACTCTAGCTCTCACTTGTTTGTCTTTGTTCAAAAACTAAAAAGTAAAAAGTAAAAAAAGAAAGCAATTACATATCAACACTCTGTTTCCTGGTCTTGCCTCCAGCAATCCAAACAGACTCTGGAACCGGGCTTTGCTCTTGTGTTTTGAACTTCTGTAAAGCACTTAGGCCACTCTAGTCTCTCAGTCTGCGCCACGGCCCTCCTTTAAATAGTCGAGAGCGGCACAGGCTCTTGCATGAGAACCCGCTGAAAGCCTTCCATTGAAACGTAGATCAGCGGAAGGCGAGACAATGACCCCCTCGATGTCCACGATTAGTCTCTGAGAGGTGCAGCCTTTCATCTGCAGATATTCCACTGTTTGATTAGGAGAGGAAGAAAAATCGTACTTGAGCGGGAGGGGGGGCTTAAGGTACAAACGCACACAGGAACTACACACTTCATGTGGGAAAAGAAAGACTACAGCTTTTATCAAATGAGCCCGTGAGAGCGTAGCACGGCGGCTGGCTCCATGCTGAAAGCATCCGGCCCCGCTTTTGTAATCCAACAACAACATCTCTGGAGAGACAGTCTTATGAAGAGCTCACTGCTTCGAGCACATGGTCCTAGAAGAGTGTTGCTCTGGAGTGGATGGACTGGGCCATTCACCTCATCCTGCCCAAAAGTATTCAGCGACCAAAAAGCCACTCAACACAGCTCAAGAGCTTTATTTACGTCATTTTTTTCCCTCCCTCTCCTGAAGTGGCTGTGAATAAAACTTCTGTCTCATTGTGTTACTCTGAGACGGCCGTGTGATGTCATAGTGCGACCGTGAAAACCCAACACGAGATTGGAGCCGACAGCGACCACACTTGGGGCACGCTGTGACTTTGAAAGCTGCACCAAGTTCATCCCTCAAATATTAATGCGAGCTCAGTCATTTTCTGAGTTACAGTTAAGCCCGGAGGTCCACCGCAGCCTCTCTAACAGCACGCAGAGTGTCTTCCGCTTATGTCTGCAGTTCTCCCGAGATGGATGTCAGCCCTGGATGCATTTACAGCCATTTGCTGATGCACCTCCATTTACTGTCAAGGAGAGCCTGTGAATAATATTGCATGTACTGTAAATGCAGACTGGAGGATGGGAGAATCCCTGCGTCGGTAACAACATGCACTCAAACGGGGGCTTTGAGGACATTTCTTCTGGTTTCCAGACAGGAGTCACAAGGAGAAGACCCCTATCAGCCTGGCCTGCAAACAGCGGATCTAAAAACCGTACAGACGCTGTTGGAATAGCGTGTTTTGGTGAGGTAAAAATATGGCAGCATGATACATCATTTCAAAATGTGTCCCACCTTTAATGGGGAAGATATATTCTATACAATTCAACAGCAAAACAAAGAAATCCAGTCAGGGACATTATGAAAAAGATACAATAACTTGGTTTCATGCCGTATTGAGGGACTATGCATACATTTATATATTAAATATTATAGTTTATTTCATATAATAGCTCTGGCTGCAATAACACCTCACGATGAAAGGTATTCTTCAAGCTTCTGGAAACACTAGAACGAGGTGTCTGCATTCGTTATAAAAGCTGCATTTTTTTAATGAATCGCAGAGCTTACTTCTATCACTTTGTCATGCTTTTATGTCTCATTTCTCTGCAGCTTTTTGTTTTTTCGCTGTGATGTTGTTTCTTCTATAGGAAAGGGACCAGTGCATCTGATGCAAAAGGTAAACAACAAGTGTGCGCGCACGCTTAATCGATTAAGCACCTCTTGATTTAATTTCAGCATTTAGTTGTCTTGAGTCTACACATCCCATCCATTATAGCAAATCTGATGAACTGGGAATGAAAATCAGCTGTCCTGGTAGGCTTTTTCAGCCACGCGTCTATTAGGTTGAGTTGCAGTTTAGACAGAGGTAGCAAAATATCAAAGCATCTAATTTGTACAAAAAGGTATCATATGGGAAAAAGCGACGAAGAAAAAATCCGCAGCATCTTATTTATGCCTATAACCATCTCACAGCAAAGACGGTTAATTTACTAAATATACGATTAATTGTGACATTACAAAAACTGTTAAAAATGGAGACTACCAGCAATACTAAGGAAAGTCCTGATTGTGCTCAACTAGTGGCAACAATCTCCTAAATTCCTTGTAAATCTGGACTAAGGAGGAGGGGTTGCAAGACAGAAAGCATTTTCTTTTTATTCAAAACATCCAAGCCTGACTTAAGACTCCACAAATCTTATGGAGGAATGTGTTATGGTCAGATAGAACAATGGTTGGATTTCAAACAGGACAATTATATCACCTGTAGAACACAGTGAAACATGGTCGGGGCTGCACCATGCTCTGATGGTACCTTACTTGAAAAGTAAAATAAAAACGAAAATTTTCATAGTTTTAACCCAAAGCACTCAGGTGTCCCCTAGGAACCTAAAGATGAGGGACTTGCATGCAAATAATCTGAATCAAAACTAAGGTTTTGGAAGCCAGATCAGAACCAAAAATCAGAGGAGGAATCCAACAAGAGATTTACTCCCAGTTAGATTTGAAGAACTTCTGTAAGCTAGAGTGAGCAAATATTATCAAGACGTGTGATGTTGATCCTCTCCTGCCAAAACAAAATTGAACACTGACGTCGAATTGGATGATGCTTCAACTAAACTACTTCAAAATATTTATTTTAATGGTGCACACATACCTGCAATCAGTGTATTGTGCATTTTGTTTTATTTCTGTGCCCTTAAAGCTTTACATGTTTATTTCTTGTCAAATTGTACCCGCGTCTCAATAAGTCTCCAAGCCGCCATTTCAACAGCAGCGTATACTTCATACCCAGTGTTTTGGAAGAGTTTCAGAATTTGTTGTCTTTCAGATCGAGTTAACAGAATCTATTCTCAGTATCTCAGAGAAACACACTTTAAATGACCTCTGTTAGTTCGTGAATCACAGAATGGCTCAGCAGCAAAATGCATTAAAGATTTGTTGTCATTGCATCACCCTTCCAGACCATTCAGGTCTTCTTGTTCAAATCTACTCTGCACACCAAAAATCACAACCGAACACGAAGCAGCAGCATTTAGTTTTTATGCTCCACTCATCTGGAAGAAACTTCCAGAAAACAGCAGAAACAAACAGAGTTCCTTTAAATCAAAGGTTAAAACCCCATTTGTTCAGAGTTGCCTTTGACTGCTCTATATAAACTATTAACTGAAACATCATTCATTCCAGACTTTAGTCTCCGACTTTTCTATGCCACTGCCACGGAGGCTACTTACGACTTCATTGTGGAAAGCACTTTGAATATTCTTGTTGCTGAAATGGGCTATACAAATAAACTTGTCTTGCCTTGAATTTGTCACAAAGATTGATGGGGATACATAGTCTTGCTTTATTCCCTTGGAACAAAAGCTGCACAACAGCTCATCTAAAAAAAAAATAATAATAATAATAATAATAAAAAAAAAAAAAAAAACGTACTACCATAATAGCATAGAAAAGTCAAATTGCCATTCGTAGATATCTGTAGTCTCGCCACTGCGACCTATGCCAGACAACCAGTTGAAACAGCAGATTGGTTTTCAAAGCCAAAAAACGATAATTGAATTACAATTAGGCAAGATGAACATGTCAAAATGAAATAAACAAGAAGTCATTTTACCATTTTCAATGAGCTGGTATGCAGATTTCGTCATAAAAACTAATTGGATTAGCTCCTTTTTTTTAAAAATATTTTCCAACGCCATCATTAATTCTTGTGGCAATTTCATGGTCCGGTTTGACTCTCTGGAGGAGTTCAAATATGCAGCTATTCCCTAAACTCCTTTACAAGCAGCGAGACAACAGCACAGTAGAAATCAAGTCAAGGTTGTATTTTATATAAAAACAGTTTATTGACTTATCAACAACTGCCTACTGTACAATCCTCACGGGCGATGAGAGTACGCGACACAGTTTATGCAGAGACCGTTTCCTGTACGAGCTTTTCCAGGCAGAATAATGTGAATACTGAAGAAAGCAAACGGTGTACCCGAGATGTCAGACGTGGACGCGGCGTCGCTCGCCGTCTATATGTGTAACCAAGCAAGTCTTGCAAATCAGTCACAGGCCGTCAAAACAAAGAGAGGCAATAATTAACTTGCGCAGACTGATGACTTTGCAGAGCGGAGCGATGAATTTTCATACAATGGTCGAAGTCAACAGACTGAGCTCGAGTCACGGCTGCCGTTTAGGAAATCCATCAGTCTTCCAGCTGTTAGTTATCCATTTCGCTATAACAGAAAGCCGCCAGTGTTCAGTGACAGATCTTCATTTCAGAGTTGAGTTTCTGCTGACCAAAGCCAGTGGGGCCAGTGAAACTGAAAACAATGAATTTCTCCTTCCTCCAGTCAGGTTGGGGGTGGGGGAGGGAGGGGAGGGGGGGTGGTTCCGGAGCTCTGTGTGGCTAAACTCCTTGGAACAGGCATCTGTTTTGTACCGAGTAGCAAACAAAATAAAAATAAAAAAAGAAGCTGTTGTCAGGAAGAAAAAAAAAAAAAAAACCTCCAAATTAGATTTCCGAAAAAGGTTGCTCTTGACAAAGAACATGGGGGGAAAAAAATGCCACGGAGGGGAGGGGGGGGGAAGGAAACAGAATATCCTCTTACAAAGTCCTAATCTAATTTCCATCCCCAAAGGAGACAGAAAAATCACAGAGAACAAGAGAGAACCATCACAAGCGAAATTGGACACCAAAATATAAATCTATAAAAGGCCATTTATTACTCCATTATGTACACTTTTCACAGGACCTCCGAGGAAAAAGCTCCAAAGTGAAGCGCCGCTTCTAGTTGTGTCATGGAACCTTATCTCCACAGTCAAAAAAAAAGGATAAAAAAAAAAGAAAGAAGAGAAATCCAACAAACAGTGTGGGGGTGAGGGGGGGGGGGCAAGCAAGGCGTTTTTCTGTTTTAATTTCCGTTTTCTTAGTGCCTTCGCAAAAAACCGCTCTTGCTGTACAAGTGTTATAATAATCAGACATAAAAAAAAAATCCAGGTCCAATAGAGAGCGCCTCCGTCCATTTCAGTCTGGCACTGCCAAACTCCCGGGCCTGCAAAGCAGAATCCATGTCGTCCTGTCTGAGGGAAGATAGGCGGAGGAGGAAGACCACGCTGCTCCCGAACGCGCTCCCATCCAAAGCCGTCCCAGGCGCTTCTAATAGATCACTTCATAAACGGTGGCCTTCTTGTCCCCAGAGCCCGTCACGATATACTTGTCATCCGTTGAGATGTCGCAGCTCAGGACCGAAGAGGATTCCTTGGACTGTTAAAGAGAAAAGAAGATTTAAAAAAAAAAAACAACATTATTCTTGAAAGCAGCTAATACACTTTGGTCCATTTAAAGTTAAGTGGGGAGGATTAGCTGACTACAGGGGTAGATTAGATTGCAGCGACATCAAGTTTTGGCCCTCAAAAAGACTCCTTTGTCAGGTCAATAATTCAGTTTCAGTTTTCACTGATAGGGTGGCCCTGTGAGACAGCGGTCGGCGCGTCCTTCCGCTCAGAGACGGCTGCTCGTTCTTTTGGCCGCGGCTGCAGACACAGTGTATTGATCCGCATACCTGGAATATGCTGGCGCCATAAGGAGTCCTCCAAGCGTTCAACAGATTGTCCTTCCCAGTGCTTACAAACCATTTACCTGCAGAGAAAAAGGCAGTGGCATCAGGCCTCCTTGCACTAATGAGAGGCAGGGAAAATACCTTCATAGCAAAACTCATTACGTCTGTAACCTTGTGGACAAAATGACTCAGAAAAGCTTTCAGCTCTTAGAGGAGATGCAGCGCTTTGCATCTTGTTGACATGTGACAGACCAACAGAGAGTAGTGCACGATTGCAAAGTAGAAGGAGGATAAGGATAAACAGGTTTATACATTTTTTTGTAAGAATAAAAATCTGAAAAGTGTGGCTTGCATTTGCATTTTATTCCCTCTAAAATGTTGTTTAGCCTACTTTACTTTTACAGCTGTAAATCTCCACCAGCTTTGCACATCTAGTGACTGAAATTCTTGCCCATGATTATTCTGCAAAACACCCCAAGCTCAGACAGATTGGATGAAGAGCGCCTGAGAGCAGAAGTATTCAAGTCTCGGCTGGATTTAAGTCAGGGCTTTTACAAGGCCATTCTAACGGATAAATATGCTTTGATCTAAACTAGTGGCATCCGAGCTTTGTCGTGTTGACAAAGCTCGGATTTTTCTGTTTTTTTACCTGGTAAACCAAAATAACGAAAAACAAAAAATGTTTTGTACACAAGAAATCTGTGAATTTTCAATTTCCTGTATTTTTTGGGTTGACCATTTTCCAATATGTTGGTCTAGAGGTTTTTTATAGCCTTAATGAAAACAAAAAAAACTGGGTTAATAAAATAAATTGTGTTGTACTCAAACTTTTCCAGTTTTAAAAGATTTGAATTTGTCAATGCAAATCTTGCACAAAGTGATACTGCCACAATATATAACGATAAAAGTGATGATAAAAGACTATTATCAGCTTCTTGTAGTCTTTTTTAGTAACTTTGTGGCTGTGACTTCATGTCAATTATAGCCCCATAATTACAAATACTATCCTTAAAAAAGACATTTAATAATGCATACATTAATATTAAATACAAAAATTTAAATATGCCTCATCGGGACACGAGTTACACACAGAAATGTGATATTTATCACTAAGCTGCACACAGTAACAGCATTAAATTAGATTTTTGAATTTATTGATGCTCTGAAGAAACCAACAGTGGAGAAAATAGCTAAAATAATCCTGACAATACTAGTAGTTTTGGGGGTTTCAGATATCAATAATTGGAAGTTCTCATTGTCGAGACAAACCCAAATTTTCATGATAACAATAAAATCATACGATAAAGGCCCAGCCCTAACCTCCACCCCAGTCTTACGTCTCACACAGCATCTAACAGGTTAGATTCCAGAACTGCCCTTTATTCATACTGTGACGCGTTTCCTTCACTGCCAAAAGAAACGCTCCCCCCGTGTGTTCTTGTTGACGTATAGTTAGAGTGAGCTAAATACGAACGCAGGCCAAACTTTTAAGATTTCCATTTGTGAAATAAACAAATAAGCCCCTCCTTCTAAGTCGACTTCACACCAATCACAAATGGGGTGAAACCACAATAAAATACATTGCAGCGGTTAAAAAAAAAAACCCTCACAGGTTGCACATACCACAGTAGGCGAACTTGAGGGAGAGGACGCAGCTTTCATGCAGGTGCAGCTGATATTTGTCGGGCTTTGAATGGTGGAGCACCTCCACGTTGCTGCTCTCCATTCCGACAGCGAGCCACTCACCCGTCGGACAGTAGCCCAAGGAGAAGATCTGGGGGTGGGAGCGTGATCACAAACAGTTCAGAGGCTAAAAACAGTTTTTTTTTTCTCTAGGCTACTCGTTTGGTTCTGCTTTTAACGGCTGTACCTGTGAGGTGAAGTCGTGCTGCTGCAGCTGCCGACCCTCCCTAAGGTCCCAGGAGCGAACGGTGTTGTCGAGGCCGCCCGTCCACAGTTTAGTGCCGTCATGGGAAATGTCAATACAGCTAGCACCATCTGTATGACCCTGGAACTGCCTGCAATCAGAGTAAGAAAGCGCACAAACTCGTATTGACATCCTCTTTAAAAGCGCCTCACACAAGAGCAGTTCTGTTCGCGGGGGCCAAAGACCCCCCGCACACTGGGAACATAAATCTTTTCCCCCGACCTAACAAGAGTCTGGTTGTGCAGGTCCCAAACGGCGATGTTTCCGTCACTGCAGCAGGAGAAGCAGACTTTGGCGTCGGGGCTGATGGCCAGGGCGTAGCACGCCGGGGCTGACGAGGTGAGCTCGGCCTTGATGCGGGGCGTCTGAGAGGCCAGGTCCCAGATGGTCAGAGTGCTCGCCTCGCCTCCGACAATCAATGTGCGGCCATCAGGCAGGAGCTTACAGGATCGGATGTAGTTATCCCTGTTCTGGTGCGCGGAGGACAAAAGCCAATCAATACAATGCTCTGGCCGGTGAGAGGAGAGCAGAAAATCAGAGACAAATCTGGAGGAAGCAGGAGGGAAATCCTCAGAACAAAATCAGCCTAAAGTGTGTCTCTCTAAGCTGATCTGGACCAAGCCGGTCATGTTGGTGCATTCATTTTCTCACTTTCAGGATTCCTACATGATCTCGCCATTTCAGCATGCCCAGACCTTTCCACACAGAAATCTGCAGAATATTTAGCTTTTTTTTCCTTTCTTTTTTTTCTTAGCCAAGCATTTTGCTGTTTATTTACAATAGACATCTGGATATTCAAATTATCTGTAGCCGACCGTGTTCAAAGATGAAAAACAAGGAAGAACACATCTTTAAAACCAAGGAAATAAAATTCAATGAGAAGATTTTTTTTTTTCAATGCATTGTCATAATATGCTAGTTTCCTTCAGAGAAACATGGTTTCTATTGCCATTAAGAAAAAAAATGTTCTTGAACAGGCAGTCAGTGGTCCGAATCAGCACCCCGAATTGTGGAACCTGGAGTAATTGCTACATTTTATGCATTAAATAAAGTTTTTTCATTGATAATGTAAGTGTGGAACACCTTTTGAGTATTTCTTACTCCTTTTTTCCCCAATGATTTCCCAATTCTGGCATCAATAAAGTACATCTTAATTCTTCTTTTTCTCACATCCCTTGCATGGAAGATACTGGAAATGGCTGTGATAAACTATCGTTATAGCTAACGAACACGGAAAGCAGTTTAGAAACACAATCATGTTTCCAAATTTGAACAGACCTGGAAAATATATATATAAAAAAAACAATGCTCTGGCTTTTCAGGCTGCTGTAGGAACCCAGTACTTTCTTCCTTGGTTGCTGTCAGAATCACTTTGATCAGTTTGGTTCAAACCTTCTAAACTAAAGGCTTTCATTTCTGTGCCCGTACGTTTGCTGTCAAACTCGTAAGCGGGACGATGTTCCCCTTACCAGTTGGGATGTAATCCTCCCTGCAGGATTATCCCATTGTTGGTGGAAAGCTGCCATTTATAAACCCTACAAACAACAACCTAACTGCAAAACGTCCCTGACGAGTGAAAGGCGAATCTGCAGAGGGTTCTTACCAGACAGTCCAGTTGGGACACGGGGCTTTTGCTGCCGGGCTGGCTGATGTCCCAGATTTTGACGCAGCCCTTGCCGCCGGTGTAGACGTGACGTGTGGGGTTGCTGATGGTGACGGCACACACCACTTCGCCGTGGCTGAGCGTGTTGATCTGACGTGCATGACGGGGGATGCCGGGCCCAATGAGGGCGTCCGGCGGGAAGGGCACAGGCTGCATCTGGCCGTCTGCGCTGACGTGGAAAGAGTACGCACTACAGAAAGAAAGATGGCCTCATCTAAGCTTACAGTTGCTTGCAGTTATGTGTGAAGACCCCATCGAATTTGGCCGGACACTTACGGTTTGCCTCCAGAAATAGACGTGAGGCTGGCTGGAAGGCCGGGCGCTCTCATATGGGTGTGAGGATCAAACCCCTAAAGGATGAGAGGATATAGATGTTTGAAGTACAGAGCTGTGATCAAAGAAAGGAAAAAAAAAAACTAAGGCTCCAGCTAGAGCTGCATCCATCAGAATTTCTACTAAATTTCCAATCTGGGGTTGATGGAAGGCTTTGATTTGACAATACCGATTTCTCTTTAGCGACTATAATATAAGAACATACAAGAACATCACTAAAAATACATTTTCTTCCAGCCTTCCTTCATTATTTATGTTAGGAGCAGAAAAGAACAGTCGACAACAGTCAACATGTTTTGACATTTTAATCTGTTTTGAGCATCTTATATTAGCGATTTGCACCGTTAGCAACTTTCGTGTACTCCGTTGAGGCCTCCAGTTATCTGCTGAAAGTCTTGCTCTCTCTCACTGACTGGCTTACGACTGCAAACATATCTCTATAGGTTCATAGAACACCGTTTTGAATTAAAAACTTTTTTCTTTTTTTTTTTTTTACTTTCCCTGACTTTTTTTCCCCCAAACACCTCACTGATTCTGAACATAGCTAAATCCTGATCTTCGTTCCTCAGTAACCACATCCACAATGAGGAGAGTTGTTGCTGTGACCCCAACCTGGTAGAACCGATATTTAGTTTATTCATGGATTTCAAGCCGTATGGTGACTAGTTAGAACCAATGAAGGTGGAAATCACCCAATTCCAGTCACTAGGTAATTACTCAATTCCTCACCAGCTCTTGCTTTTGGCAGTTCTTGTAGATTTAGTCAAAGGCTAGATACCCACCGCAGGGCTTAACGCTCAATTCTGACTTTTTGCTGATATCTGAATGTAATCTTTTCTAGCTATGGGCAATTGTCATTTGATCTCACTTGATTTCATTTGTTTATCTCAGTGAGCTATCTATATTTTCGTCGTGTCCTAATGTATGATGACGACAACGCTATTCTATTCTAATGTTAACTTCTTTGCGTGGTTATTCACATTCTAATTTCAATGCAACCACCACCGTACTCCACTGTTAACAGCCTATAGTACTGAAAAGAAGAAGACACATCACACAGCACGTTTGTTTCTAAAAGGATATGCGGATGCTAAACAAGTCTCTGAAGCTTTCATACCCTCAAAACCAACAAAAATGTTGACTAGTTACATGACGGCCTTGCTTGTTTCATCCATTTTTGATATCTGATTTTGCCATTTTTATCTCCACGACACAATGGTCGGACGAAATGCAACATGGCCGCTCAAACATCAGATGAATATCTAACTTAGGACCAAGAAAGAGGGTTTGGTCAGATATTTGAAGAAAAACAACAATGGATATAGGTCACTGCGATAGACTGGCGACCAAACGCCCCTCGCGACCCCACAAGGGATAGACGTGTCAGAAAACGGATGGATTTATGGACATAGGTCACATACGGGCAGAAAAGTCTGATTTGGCAGTGTGAACGTAGCATAATAAATGGCATAAAGTCGTTACCATGGGGGAGCGTCCGTATGCTGCAGCTGCTGCAGCGCTCATCTGAGGGGAGATGTGCAGGCCAGCATAGACCCCTGGACTCGTCAGGCTGCCGTTCATTTCATGGTGGCCCATCATAGCAAAGGGGGTAGGATAGGAGCCTGCGATGGACAGGGGGGTCCGCAAAGCTGGTGCTGCTACAGGAAATGAATGGAGGGGGGAGAACATCAGAACAGGAGATGGGCATCAGTATGTGAGATAACAGCAGACTGGAAAGGAATTGTAAAAAAAAAAAAAAAAAATTAAGTCAGCTTCCAGTGTGGCCAGAGAATGGTACCAACCAAGAGCCTCCATGCCTGGTGGTTTGCCCAGGATGGGTCTGAGCCCAGGAGTGGAGCTTGTGCCAGGGGTGGGGGCATCGTTACGTGGGGTGGGGGTGTTGGATTTCAGACCAGGCGTGGAGGATTTGTCATTCTGTACGGGGGAACAAGAGAGCAAGCGCATTCATAATCCCAAAAACCAGGCACTGTGCAAACTGACAATTTGAGAGCAAACTGAACCTAATCCAATCTAATTCTGACAACCCACAGCCATAAACTGCTATTTATTCTAAAACCTATTACGGTCACAATGGAGATGGGGCCATTTCTATCCCCTTTAGCTTTAATCTTTCAGCGAGGCAGAGGCAAAAAAATCCCAGAATAGTTAAATACATTGAGCTATTAACAGAAGAGACCTGACTGATCCTGATGCGGGACAATATTATCCCTGACATTTTAGTCATGCACTTAAAGCACAGACAGCCATTCCTAATCCACAGCAGAAAATGTTCCAGATCTATTTGCACACATCCCTTCTCTTTCTCTCCGCCATTCCTGTTTTTTTTTTTTTTTTTTCAAAAACCCTTGCTGTCCTAGTTTGTCCGCGGCGCTCTTGATGTCTTACATGACTGAGCTCCTTGGCCTTGGAGGAAGGGGTGCTTCCGGAGGAGGCCACCGATGCCGGGCTGTTGGGCGTCTCTTTCTTTGGTGGCCGTGGTTTATCGATGCCGTTTTCAGGCGGGGAGTGGGCTGGGCTTGCCCGTGGGGTGACGGGATCCTGGCAAAAACAGATCGGCACGGTTGTAAAAAACGGCTTCGGTAAACGCAGGCGCCGCCATTTTAAACCACACGCCACTCACCTCGTTGGACACATCTACCACCAAGTCATCGCTCTTCTCTCCATCGCTGTCCTGCAGAGATGATTAGAAAGGAAAATAAAAATCAGCCACCTTAGCAGAGCTGCTCTGGATAAATGTGTGAGACCCCGCGGGGAGCTTCCAAAGCATTGTTTGCTTTCTTTGCTGAGACCGAGGATAACCCTGGAATCAGGGGAAGGGGATACATGTCACTGTGAGACGGCCATGCAAGTAAGAGACCTGTTCATAAATAGTGCCTTGAACACGTTTTCATAAGGTTGAAAAAGTTTGGACTTTTTTGCGTTTTTTGTGAAGTTGCAAACTTTAGAGAGGGTTTTATTGGGATTTTATGAGACAGACCGGCACAAAATAGTGCACAATAATGATGAATTACAAGGAAGAAAAATGATTTTCCAAGTAAAAAGAAAAAGAAAAGGGTTGTGTTTATTCTAGGGCTGGACGATAATTCAATAACGATATATATCAATCGATAGATGTATGGTTCAATATAAAAATCAGGGGTCAATAAAAGTTCAATAAAGGAACAGTGCATTCTAGCCTATCATGTAGGCTAATACTACAGCCATCGCATCCTCCAAACCAATCACAAACCCAGGAAAGCTCCATCAGCCTTCAGAGAGTTCAGAGAGCATGTGTTCTTTTTTTCTTTTTTAACATTTATAATTTTTTGTAAAAAGTTGGTTGAATAAAGGGTTGTTTTTGAATCCATTTATCTAAAAATAGGTCATCAAGCAACAGCATAAAATGGTCAGGGCTGCACTCGAAATGTATATCTTGAATTGTTTTGATAATTATGGATATTGATCAACATGATTTCTATTATGTTGATATGCTTTTTTTCTATATCGTCCAGCCCTAGTTTATTCACCCTTTTATTCTGCTAACCTAAATAAAACTGACTGCTACAAACAGCCTTCAAAAGTTGCCATTGAGTAAATAGGGTTCAACAAACTCCTCCAGAGTCATGGTAACTCTGGAGGATCTGCAGAGATCCACAGCTCAGGTGCAATAATGTGTCGACATGAAAACCATAATACGGCTTTAACAAAATAGTGGTAAGAGGAAATCCACTAATAAGAAGTCATTTATCACAGTGTTCCCCAACCGTGGTCCCATGGTCCTCCAGATTCTCACAGGCAGATGTTGCCCTACACCTCATTTTAATGAACAGCTCATTCATCCCCCTCCACGCCATGCTGAGGCGGTCCAATCATTTTATCCAGGTGTAAAGGAGCAGGGACGCATTTAAAAACACATCGGACTGGGAGTCGTCGGGTATCCCTGCTCCTTAAGACCCAAACACACCACCTCCACCTCCACAGTGAAACAGTGAAGCAAAATCATGCTGTGGGGATTATGGACTTCCTTTAAGCTATTTTGGAAAGAAGAATAGGCAAAACTTTTAATCAGGAGATTTTTTTAACAGGTAGAAACACACCTGTGTTGACCCGGGAGGTCTAAATATACACATGCAGACCACGTTTTTCAGTTACGTACCGCTATATGTTGGTCTATCACATAAAATCCCACTTAGATGCATCAAAACTTTGGGTTGCAATGTTAACGTCAAGAGGTATGAATTCTTTTGCGAGGCGTTTCAACCATGCATCTAAAATTTGCAACATTTTTGCCTTTTTTAGCTTTAATAACCATAACTATATGTTAAACATTCCACGAGAAAACTAACAACCCTGCTCCCCATTCTTTCGTCCTGATCCTTTCTATAACGTACATATCTGCTCATGCTGTCCTTCTCCTCCACTTTGCGCTTCTTCGAGTCCAAGCTGTAGTCCGAGGAGCTGCGGTGCTTCTCGCTGGCTGTCCGCAAGCTTTCTGATGGGGATATCGAGTTGTTCTACCGAAAGAAAAAGAAAAAAAAAAAAAAAAAATCAGTTTCACCACCACTTTATCTCTTTCTTTGCAAAATCCAGCAGCGGAATCATTCATTTCATTCAAATGAAAGCAGTGAACACAGTGAGCTAATCCAAGCACTAAAAAAAACGCCTCATTCACACGATGATGGGGCGCAGCAGCCGTCTTAAGACGCAGCTGCGGGTCAGCACCAAACGGTACCCTGGCACGAACCGAGCCCGGGCTCAACCACAACAGAGCGGGTCGTTGTCCGAGTTAAATGGAGTACGGCTTGTTTTCTGAGCCCCCCCCTCCACCCCCGCCCCCCCTGCTTTATAACTGGACAACAAACAGCCTCACAGGGGCTTGAGCAGTGCGTCGTGACTGAACAGAGGGCCTTTTCTCCAAAGTCATTTGGAATAAGCATGAGAGCGAAAGACAGAGAGGGAAACTATATGCAGTGGGCCCTGGGCGTCAGGCACCGTGTCAGCTCCTGCTTTGAGCTCTGATAAAGAAAAAAAAAAAAAAAAAGAATCTATATCCTGCCAGTGGGCACGGCAGCGTGGGACTGACTGGTGCTTTCTCCGTGGAACCTGCCTACACAAGCTGGAGCGGCTCGCTCCGAACACCAACAGAAGGGGAGGCACTCGGCAGGACTCCAGCAGCTTTCGCAGGACGCTTGCCATTTGCCCGCAAACTGCCAAGTCGCCCTGAATCTCCACGTCCCTCCATCAGAGGAGCCAAAGCAACAACACGGACAGAGAGAGGAGGGGGGGGCATAGGAGGGGAACAATGGCTGATGGACTAGAGGTCTGGGCAAAGGGCCACCGTGTGCATAATGGTTGACCTTTAAAGAGATGCTTAGCGTGACTCATTAACCAAAGTCACCACTCTACTATCAGATGACCTGGGACGAGAAAAGAGAAGAAAAAAAAAAAAAAAACGGGCCAGAAGCTCCGTTTCTTTAGAGATGACTGGGACCATTCAGCCGGCACGGCCTACAGAAACAGAACCTCGCAGGCCCGTCACAAGTCGTCCAACATCGCAGCACTTTGAATAAAAAAAAAAACCCACTTCAGCAGGTCCAGCCTAACGGAGGGCATGAATATTCATCACGCAGGCAGAAAAGAAAGAACGGGCGAGCTGGTAAGCAAGAGAGACAGTAGAGGGGATCAAACAAATCCTTTAAGAGAAGCGGGGGCAAAGTCCGTCTTCAATTGTGATGAAATTACAAGCCTTCTAATCTCTCCGGCATGATAGCACGCGGGGTTTTATACTTCAATTCCCATTGCTCCAAATACTGAAAAGCAGATTATAACAGCATATCAAATCAGCAATAAGATACAGTGAAACCCAACAATACCCGCAGTCCTGGACACTCACCGTGCTTTCTGCTCCACGGAGATGATGAGGACAACCAAGCGAGCAATAAGAGAGAGAGAGAGAGAGAGAGAGAAAAAAAACATGTCAGTTAGTAAAAAGTAACAAATGCCTCTGGCTGAGCATGTGTGAATCAGCTGTGGGGAACAAGGCCCCGTTCATCAATGTATGTTAGAGCTGCTGCACAGCTTATGTAGTCGTCATGGGCGGGGAACGCAGCACCTCATTACACAGCGAGAATGTGAACAGACAGGAAGTGCTCCTCAACTAGGAGCTCTAAAGCTACTGCTCCAGAGAGTAAGAAGCATCATAATGCTTTCATGGTATTTTGCCTATGTTTAAACAAAGTCAAATTAACAGGAATTGTTTTCTATTTTATCAATTTTGAGTTTTAAAAAGGTAAATTTTTGACAACAGCTAAACCTTTCCTTATGGACTGGAGCATATACCAACACAGCCGCTCGCCTTCCCATTACTGCTCACTGCTGCTCAGCTGACTGAAACAACTCCAGCAAACTTTTCCTTTCCCTACAAAAAAAAAAGGACTAACTTGGCTGTTTAAGAATATGTTTGCTTGCAAAAAATAAATAAAATAAAACAGACAGGCAGGGCTTGGACACCTAAGGAGTGGCATCTATCACTAATTAATGGTTAGCAAGCTACGAGTGAAAGATAGCCCAACTAAGCTAAGCTATTAGCTCTAACCATCTGCTATCAACTTAATACTTGTTCTACTCCAATTCAGTTTTCCAAACATTAAATACATATTATTTAAATCCCAGATTATGATCTGCCTTCCCTTTGTTTTGTTACAAAAAATTTGTTATTCTGGACCAACTTTAAGAACTACAGATATATTTTAAACCCTAGATGGAAATAGAAAACAAACTGTCAAAAGGCCCTTATCTGTCTACCAACAACCTAAAAAACAAAT
Organism: Fundulus heteroclitus; assembly: GCF_011125445.2. NCBI lineage: Eukaryota > Metazoa > Chordata > Actinopteri > Cyprinodontiformes > Fundulidae > Fundulus > Fundulus heteroclitus. The sequence goes on from NC_046362.1 coordinate 15,549,072, forward strand.
TAATCATGTTGCTGGATAAAAAACAGTTATGTTGCAAGTTGTATAAAACATTTTTTTATACTTTGGATTTTTATCTGTTAAATAACTTAGTCACAAAACTCAAAAATCATTAAATTCTTAGTTCTTATTCCCATACTTATCAGGAGTTGGAAAATGCTAAAAATCTAATTTCCCAATGGAAACCAGGCTTTCAAAGACTGTAGGAACTCTAATAGTCAGCTCAATAAGCATTTGAAAAGTTTTCTAAACAATAGTTAAATGTTATAGATAATATGCTATACTAATTAGCAGCTATGTAAATAACTGATGTTCAGAGGTTTAGCCGTTAGTTTTTTGGTACAAATACCTTGAAACTGGTATTTTGTTATTCAGGGTTATCATACAGTGAGGATCTCGTGCTGACCTTGTCATATTACCACTTTTTGCAAGTTTATTTAATGAAAATCAGACACCTGAGGTCAACAACGCACCTCTGTGCTCGAGATCGTGATGGTTCTTCTCATCCTTCACCGGGAGGTGAGCTTGGCTGCCCAGAGCCCCGAGTGCCAGCAGGCCCGATCCGGCGCCCGTCACAGGGGGGATTCCAGGCGGCTGCAGACCCGAGGGGTGGGGCGGCAGCTGGACGGGAGGGCCGTGAGCAGCGTGGGAGAGGTGCTGCGCCTGGAGCTGCTGCTGCTGCAAGTCCACACAGATGCAGACAGACAAACACCAAATGGTTGAAGGGAAGCGGGAACCCCTTGCAGCACACGGATTTAGCAAATGTACACGACTATTGTCAGATCCACCCTCATCCCGACCCAAAGTGACATAGGCGCTGCTCAGTGCAGCTTATTGTGAAAAATAGAGATGCACCAATGAGAGTTTTGTGACCAATTTCAGATCCACATGTTTGGACCTGCCAGTGATAACCAAGCCAGTTTCTCTTTATAGAACTACATTTAAAAACATAAATATATCTGACTAGCCTTCACAAGAGCGTGGTCATCTATTGTTTACAAAACATTAGGAGCCATATTGCAGGAGCCATAATCTAATGTCATAAGACAACATCATCACACACTTACACTGCAAAAACGGATCTAAAAATAAGTAAGATGTTCTTAAAGTTAGTGTATTTGTCCTTGATTTAAGCAGGTAAACAAGATTATCTGCCAATGTAATGAGTATTTTAACCCCTAAAATAAGATAATTAGACATCCTGTACTTGAAATAAGATGGAGATGAGTTATTCCTATTTTAAGTGCAGAAATCTTATTTCATTGGCAAATCCTCTTATTTACCTGCTCAAATCAAGGACAAATACACTAATTTTAAGAACTTTTTACTTATTTCTAGTTCAGTTTTTGCAGTGTATCAGGTCTTTGCCATCTTATTGCAGCAATTAGCGCAGTTAATTTGGCTAGCATTACTAAAATGGAAATCTTTCTCCTTAGAAAACGGGGACTAAGATTTCAACAAGGCTGCCAACGTTCCCAAACCCAGCGGATCCCATGACAGACGGAGGTCGGAAGCTCAAAAAGATAAAACAGAACAACTTTGCTGTAAAATGCTCAGCCTTCCTGTTATCTGCTGAAAGCCATGTTCTTGCTCACAACGTGACTAAACCACACGCCAGGACATACAATGCAACAAAAATTAACATAAAAAATATGACCGGGTTGAAAAAAGATGAGATTTTTGACTTTGACTGAAACGACGGTTTACACCTTGTTCGGCCAATCGACTGGTGACTTCTTGATTTCTCAGTGCATCTGTATTTAATTTTTCTTTTTTTCCACTCAAATAGTGTTTCTAACTCACAATTAAAAAAAAACAGCACATCTTACCATTACGAAACAATGAAAAAAAGTTTGATGAGAGCCTGGAATAGCACATAAAAAAACCTCATTCCTGCTTTAACTCCCACATTTTACGCTGCAGGGTCACAAAACCAAAAAGCATCTTTAAAGAACAGTAAGCCGCCAGCCTCAGGGCCAAACAACTACATTAAAAAAAAAAACAGAATCTGCTTACTGCTCTAGTATTCAAATTCCTGTATTGACAGCTCATAAATCATTTGCACACCCAAACTTTTAAGACACAAGGGGAACTCCGACTGCCAGAAGCTGGCCCTCCCTCCCTCTCTAATTCTTTGAGAAGGTAGCTTCAGGAGCCAGGAACAGGGGTCCTATTGCTGGCACTCACTCAAGCCTCCAATATTCACCATCAATATTTGAAAGGCACGGGGAAATGAACGTGAGTTAAAAGGCACTCAGCCTGAGAAGGAAGCAGTTTAAAGCAAGGTTAAATAATACTTAGCCGAGACACCAATAAAACAGCAGTTTTATTACCCATCTAGAAGCCGGCTGAATAATTCAGCTGTTGTTACAGCGCGCGATCGCTCTCTTTTACAAGACGGACTTCAATCAGGGGGTCTTTTACGGCCATTTTAGGAATACCCGGAAGTTGGTAATTACTACAGGTGTAGTAGAAGTGGAAGTAGAAGTGGAAGAAGGTGGGTTAACTGGGTATGGGCTTTGCTTCAGGGGTGGCAGGAAAAAAAAAGGTATTCATAAATATCATTCCCTTTCCTCTCCTGGAGCTGATATGAGCTATGATGGAAAACAGCAAACTGGAGAGAGAGAGAGAAAGAAAGAAAGCGAGAGAGGAAACAAATGTGAAAAAGAAAGAGAGAAAGAAGACAGTGAGGGATATAGAGAGCGAAAGAAAGTCTTCTAATATTGTGTCCATGAGGGAAATTAAGGAGCCAGTTCATTGGCAGGGGGAGGACATCCTTGCTCATTGTGTTTAATGAGGCACTGATGGGTAATAAGCATGGCTGATCAGCAAGAGCCCTCATTAAAGGGCTATAAATGAAGACAATAATAAATAAAGAAAGAAGTCTGGCCCATTTCTTCTAATTTAATAATGCAAGATAAGGACTCATACTCTGTGCCCCCTTTTTAACCCCCGCACTGAGCGTTGCTGCGGGAAATAAAGCCCACCTGAGAGTAGACTCGCATGGGTTAACAGGACAGCTAGATAGAAAGCAGACATGGGCCAGCTACTGGAATCAGAGTTCATCATGGTTGGTTTTCCTTTTTTCTTTTTTAATGTCATGGTACCAAAACCACCAGAATTTGTCGTTTTACTCATCAGGAACAAAGCGCTGTCCAATCCTCACCTGTTGCTGCACACTGCCAGCCAGCTGGCAGAGAGATGGAGAAGACAGCCTTGCTTACATCAAAGATGACCGGGGCTGTTTGGAAATCTTTCCGGTCACAAAATAGTCATGTCAGAGAGGGGACACTTGAGGAGTACTGTCTCCCATCCTGATTAGGATAACTCTGTTTACGGTTACACCTGGCAAGACACAGGAGCAAGCTCCTTTAAGTAGCGGACTGCTGGCCAGCTACTTGAGCAGATAGCCTGACTAATTAAGCAGGTGATGTCAGCTTTTTACACTCCCAGCATTAATCTAGAAAAATAACATTGCATAATATTTTACGGAATAAGCAGTACTATTCGAATGAGCAGGTCAGTAAACCTTTGCTTGAGCTTATGAATAAAATCTGTATTGTACGATAGATGAGTGTAACGGTAATAACCAAAGCTATATTATTATTCAGCAGCAGGACTAATTATTGCTCTTCTGTTTTAAAGAGAGGCAATTAGGCTGCGTTATATATTATTTTTCAAAAGATTCCTGTTAGCATTAGAGCTGCGAAACATTAAATGACAACCATTGTTGCAATTTCAGGACGCAGTATTTGGTTGGCCGTCGCATTTCTAGCGGCACGCCTCTAGGCTCTGCAATGGAGACTTTATTTGGGGAGCTGGATGCACAGAAAGAAAAGAGTCAGGACAACATGGGTTACTCTAAATTATCATTGCAATTTTCACAAGTTGTGCCATGCAAGATGTACAATCCCTGTAAGCCACAAACCCAGCCAAAAAAAAGTGTGAATAAGACAGATATTCGTGTGAACCGCTGACAATAGGAGCAAGGGTAGGCAGCTTGTTGCCGCTGAAAAGGAGGACAGAGGTGGTCAAAGCTACAGCTGCTCTCTCTCTCTACCAGAACCGAAGGACTGCCCATAATGACCACACAGACATAACCTGTGCTGATGAAAGAGCGAGAGTACCCAGGTTGGCATATCGGAGATTTCTCTGTTTGAACCAAACAGGATGCTCCACAAGTCAGCTTCACCTCTAGCAGCTGCCCTAGTTGCATTCTATTAATGGCCTGCAGCTCCATCAATAAGACATGCAGCTGGTTCCTGTACACTGTCTGCCTGCCTGCCTGCCTGGCATGCTCTTTCACCCCCACCTTGCTTTACAATATACATGAGGATTTTTGGCAAGCCTACAGAGCTTCTCCTTAATAAATAACTAATGGGAAGGTGTTCTTAAACATACACAGCAGCACATGCCCTGACAGGAGCAACGGCTGCGAGTTTTGGGCCGACGCCGTGTAGTTTTATCCGACAGCCCTGATGCCGCACAGAACTGCGTGCCAACGCCTCCTACAGACACATCGCACAATCCATTTTGCCTATTTTTAAAAGGAGCCAACTCCAAACTATAGATCAACTCTGACTCGTGGTAAAACAATCACTCCGGCTGCAAATTCTCATCAGCAAGGTATTACACAATTACCATGTCCCAAAGATGAAAACTACATGTATAAAGATAGCAAATCAAACATTACTATTGTTAGACACAGCTGCTGCTTGCGGTGTAATAAAGCATCGGCGTCAGATCCCAACATATTAAAACAAAAGCAGCTCTCCATCACCTCTGGAAATTCACCTGTTCAAGAAAGCAATACAGCAGAAACTAAAAAAAAAAAAAAAAAATGTCAGAAGGCGGGCAATAATCAGATTCCAGCGTGTGCATCCAGGCATCGGGTCAGCCTCTATGGACCTGCATGCCTGAAGATCCAACTGTTCGTATTGGTATCCAAAGCTGTGTTTCTCCTCGCCCATACCCATCCTGCCTCTGCCTGAGCAGGGCAGGATGGGTATGGCTGATCAATGGGGAGCAGATGGTGTTTTGAAGCAGTGATGAACACCAAGCATTAACAAGCTCAGCGATGAGCTCGGGCAAAAACGCTGAGCAGCGGGGACGGCCGACGGCCGCTACCCGTGCCGTCTCGGGGAGGCTGTTCTGCATCAGCCGCGGCCCTTTTAACTCCCACAGCTATCCAGGTCAACAGTGAGGGATGAGGCTCCTCGTTAAAACCTTAGCCAATTAAAGCAATGCGAGCAGCGGAGGGCGTCTCGAGAGCTCTCAGGCACACATTTGTAAACGCAACAACAAGGCAGGATACAACGCTGCTGAGACCCGTGCTGCAGAAACAGACCAGCTCAAAAGAGTTATACTAAATATACAGAGCATATCAGTCATATTATTTTGCCATTAGTTTTGTTTCTAACCTACAGTGCCTTGCAACAGGGTTCATACATTGATTCAATATCCAATTAATGTTATTGGGATTTTACATAATAGACCAGCACAAAGCAGCACACAGTTGTGAAGACGAAGGAAATAGAGGTTTTTTAACATTTTTATGTGAAAAAAAAAGAATAACAGCCAGATAATTACTAAATCAGATTGGATGATCTGTGAACATCGATTTACAGTCTTACCACAGATTTGATTTCGCTCTGGACTTTGACTGGGCCATTTTCACACAGGACTTATGCTCTGATCTAAACCACTCCTGCGTGTTTGAGGTCGGGGAGGACGGGTTAAACGCAGAGACAAAGCTCCCCTCCCCTGTGGGACTATAAAGGGAAATGTAAACATTTATTTACCTCAGTCTTAAGTCTTTTGCAGCCTTTAACAGCTGTCCTGTCCCCGCTTAAGAAAGCCATCCCCACAGCATGATAGTCCCACCACTAGCTTTCACAGGGTGGCTCTATTTTTTTGGAATTATTTGCAGTTTAGACCAAAGAGTAACATTTTTGTCTCATCAGATCAGCATAGCTTCCACATGTTTCCCTCTGCATGTAAGGATGACTTCTTTAGTTTTTTAATTATTTTTTTCAACAAAGACTTTCTTGGCCTCTATTACATAAAAGCCAGATTTGTACAGTCCCCAACTAATAGCTGACCTCTCAACCGATTTTTGCAACTGAATGACGGATGCCTGCAGGTCTTCTGCTCTGATTAATTCCTTCCTTGCCCGGCAAGTCAATTTAGGTGGTCCGCTTTTTGAATTTTACTTTTATAATGAGGAATCTGAATAAAGGGAACTTTTTTTTTTTGCTTTTAATTCAGAATTTTGCACTACTTTGTACTGGTCTGTCACATACAACCCAAATGAAATAGAGATTAATACTTTTGCAAGGCTTTATGTTAATCTAGAAGTTTAAACAACATGGTGCAAGTTTGTACTTTAGACACATTGAATGTTTGCCCCTTCCCAAGATAAAATAAGGAAAAAAAGGGAGTATACACACGGTGAGAGGCAGATTGGGAAGTCCACGTACCCCGATGATGGCATTCAGCTCGGTCATAGTCACCTGCTTAGCCCTCTCCACTGCCTGAGCAACCTGCTGTTGGTGCTGCGGAGAGACATTAACACGTAAATATTAAGCAATCTCAGTTTCATTTTCACGCCGACACAAGAATTTGCAAAAAAAAAAAAAAAAAAAAGAGTGAATGACAAAAAAACGCTACGATTACACAAAACTTGTCAATAGTCTCTCTCTACAGCACAGGCAACAATAAGTCACTTTCCAAGACCGCATTCAAAACCCACCTCTTGTGACAGGAAAGGCATAATTTGAGCTAAAATTGCATTCAGCCGTTTGGCAATCTCCGTCTGGACAAAGAGAAGAAAAAGAAAAAAAAGGAGGCAAAATAAGATGGAGACGTATGAAACACACAGCGACTGCACATAACCCAGCCTTTAATGTTTACACCGATTAAGCCAATTACTCCGGCAATCAGAACTGCTTGACTCAACATCCTCTAAACAGCGTGATATTGACATTTGAAATATTTAAAACATTAGGAGAGCCCAGGGGGATGGAGCACAGCTGTGCTGAGAGAGCACTCCATGTTAAACGGATATGAGCAGGCAGAGTGTGTCTGCGTTGAGAGGATCTTCTCTCACCCTGCACCCCCCCCCCCCGCCCCACACACACACACACACAACTGCACTGTCCTGCACTTAACCTCAAAGTTAAACCACACAACCACACCCTTTTATGAAGCCGAGGCCTTCAACCTGCACTGTTTACTTACATGTGACAGCGCGGAGGATCGACATTATGAATAACAAGCGCACAACAAACCATAACAACTTCGTGGGTTACTGTCCTCCGATCGGTGATCGATAAGCATAAAAAAAAAAGAAAAGACAGCAAGCGGTCTGCGTCAGGAGCGGCTTGCCGAAGCTGGGCCTTTCTAAGGATCAAGCCGGTGCGATTTCTCCCTCCTATCAGCCCAGCCCCCACCCCTCCACCCCCCCATCCGGCAACCCCTCCTCGCCTCCCATCTACCCACAGAACCCTGCCTCCATTCTTCTGCTTGTCGACCAACTGCCATGGCAACAGCTACAGCCCTATCTGGCTGGGGATCATTATGCAAATGGCACCTCCGCTTGACCGTAACAGGCTTTAAAATCATATTACGTGCTTGGAGGCAGGTCATTAAATTGAATTTTCGGCCTGTCGATCACATGAACGGACCAAATGAATGGTGGATAAAAAGAGCAGTGGGAGAAGGGGGGGGAGTATGATCCGCCCCCACTCTCCTGTAAAAACACAGCAGAGCCAGCTTGCTCTTCCCCTCTCTCTCTCTCTCTCTCTCTCTCTCTCCTTCTAGGCTTGGGAGATGAGACTTTCAGGTCTGAGCTCTGCACTGGGAGCAAGGAGAATAACAGGGCCAAAGCTACATCATCTTTGGAATTTATGAGCCGCAGTTCAACCCAGGGCCACTGCAGAACACAAACACATCACAAAGATTTTCTCTGATTTCTCATTTGGAGCAGCAGCAGCAGCAGCAGCAGCAGCAGCAGCACACACAATGTAGTTCGCAGACCGCCGGCTTATTTATTACACATGGCAGAAATGCCAGGCAGTTTCTGGCAGCCTGACATATTACCTCAGAGCGGAGCCAGAGCGCGATGGGAAAGTAATGGCCGTCGGAAGAGGACCTCCTGACCCAAGTCGCGACATGGACAGCTACTTAAGCTAGGCAAGCCAGCGGGATGGAAAACAAGCTAGAGATGCAATGTCAGGTCAAACTGAGTGATGCCTGGCATTGGGGGGGGGGGGGGGGTGCAATACTTTTTAACAACTGCATTAAGCACAGGTGCAACTCAAATTAGAACAGAAACGTTGAATAATGAACTTCATATAAAAACAACCCATACAGGTTTTCCTTCCACTCAACTTTCTATTAGTTTGCTCTGAAGAGCCAGCTTCTTTGGCAATGACCCTTTTGTGGCGTTTCGCCCTTGATGAGGGTGTCATAGATTGAATTACGCAATTATGAAGTCAGCAGTCTTCCTTCTTATTTTGCAGGTCGTGGGATAACATTTATACATTAAACATACCCTTTACGTACATTGTATAAAAGGTTTATAAAGAAACCACATTTTAGGTTTTCATCAGATGTAAGCCATAGTAAAAATCAAAAGAATATTTATTTCTCTTTGTGCAAATAATCTATACATTAGCTATTTTTTTTCTTTTAAACAGATTCTCTGAAATAAAATTGCTTTTAGATGACATTGTATTAATTCTGATACCCCTGCATGAAAGTGCAATGGTCCGAAAGACAACTGTGACCAAAACTTGCTTTTTGCCTTCAGACAAGAATGACCGTGGTCTCAAATGATAAAGATTTTATGGCCGTTATATCTATGCAGTTTTGCAAGAGTTCTAGAAAGAGTCGACGGAGGCCATTAGAAAAAGCTACCGGGGCTGTATAATCCATGTTTGTCGAGATAAGCCTTGTAAACAGCGCTCGAACATTTGACGGGATTTGTAAAAAGTCCTCGAGCACTCGGGGGCCCATTCCTCTGTAGCTTAGTGTCATGGTGACAGCTGGCTGGGAGAGGTCAGGAGGCGGCGGATCCGCTGTGCCCTAAACAACTGCCAGTCTCCGTGCTCCCAAAACAACATGCAGATACATGGCAGAGGCATCAGCTCGGCTCACCGCCGCTGTCAAAATGGATGAAACGCAGCGCTGCAAGGACTGCTTTTTCCCCCTCTTTTTTTTTTTTTTTGTTTGGTCGGCTGGCAGATAAAAATGGGGCTGTTGTCACTTTAAGTAGATGACAGCTTGGCCCTTGAGAGGCCGGCTTTGCACGGCTGCTACACAATTACAGGTACTCGGACCTGTGTAGCACCACTTTAGGAGCACTCTCAGGCTGACGTGTCAATTGTGTGCAGAGAGGTATTCGCCTGTTGTTATCAGCGGCGGGAAAATGGACCTAAAAAACACTGACGGGCGTTACATTTAAAGGGAAAGCAAGTGATTCATCTAAAAAACACTGCTTGACTGGTCATATTTAAAGGGTGGGTAATTTGTACTATCTGACAGCGTGGCCTAAGGGCCCCCGACTTTTCTATTAAGAAGAAACTAGGACTGGTACAATCAGCTCTTCTCCGCTGAACAATGAGTCTTTCACTTAACCGAGAGTTAAAGCCCAGGCCTTTGTTAATTTGAGGCAAGTCCAAAGCAAAATTTTAATTGCCGTTACAAGTGATCGGTATTGATCCGAGTAAATCGAAAAGGTACGTGGACGCATCACTCTGATTAACCCTTATCAGACGCTGCACTCAGACAATCAAACCTCAACGTTAAAAGGGATAGTCCAGAAAATGCTGGAGAGAGGTACAATTAAAAGCTTAGAAGCAGTAATTATCTCCACTTCAGTTGATAAATTCAGATTAGCTGGACCTGGTGGCTGAAGCTAACGGCTAGCACGAGAGGGCCCAAGACCAAAGCCGACTTAAAACCACTCAACAATGCCGCAGCTATTCGAGTTGCTACTCTGTGAACTTCTAAAACCCATTGTCACGTTGGAACTGGATGATTATTTACACAGACGTTTATGATCATTTACACAGGGAGTAAAAGGGTGGAGGCAGTGCGCCACCAGTGAACTTCCTGGGTGAGACACATTAACAATGGAACACGCAGAGAGCACTCAGAGTGAGAGTAACTGCGACGTATAAACAAAGCTATGCAAAAAAACCTAGAATACGGTGTGTTTCCGCTATGTAAAGAAGCGCAAAACAAAGCAATAATAATTGTAATTACTCTAGAGGACTAGGACGCAACGTCTAGCCAAAAGGGGATGCAAGGGCATGAGTTTCATACAGCGTGAAAGATATCCCTTACTTAAATTGAAATGAAACTCTGTATTTGCTTCCTCCCTGTATGTGTTTGCCACGGTGAGGTAACTGGTGGCACACAACCTCCGACCTACATTTTCTGTGGAAATAGTCATCGGCTGCTGTGTAAATATACGTCCAATGCAAACGTGACGACGGTTCAAAAGGTTCACAAAATAGCTTTCCAATAAACCCCTTGAAGTCCCCGCCCCCCCTTCTTTGACCAGTCGATAACTTCAACCTTCAGGACCGAATAATCTGCACCCTTTTTGGACTTGTTTTAGGCAAAGACGACAAAAGTTTCTCACTCACTGCTGATTCTAAACGAAAACTTTCCATTTACATAAGTGGACCTGACGGCCAAAAGCTTACACCCTGACATTATTGCACTGACGTTCCGTCCCCGGTGACAGATTTGGGATGTGGAGAGCGCTGATTCCTTTCAAGAGCCGCGGTTTCTTAAACCGCTTTTCAATTTTCTACGAACAATACAGACAGACAGACTATTGGCCGGCCCGTTTCTTCCTTTTGGCCGCTGGTTCCAGAACTTATTTTGCCCTTGAGCAAACTCATCGAGGCACGAGTCTGTGTTGCGACTACAGGTAACAGCCAAATCTGATTGGAGCTAAAGTTCGAGCCCCATACCCACCCACCCCCCCTCCTTGCAGCTCCAGGAAACAAGCACCATATGACGGCAATTACGGGGTTGACGTCATGCGGCAGAAATTAGCCCATTTGCATCAACTTACTGCCGCGGCCGACAGAGAGGGATCAGATAACGCCGCCACATCAGCCCATCTAAACCGTGTCCGTGCGTGCATTCTGAAACCTGAAATATGTCCCCCGTGCAGTAATGAAAAAAGGCACAGTAAGAGAAATGAGCTTCCACACTATGGAATAAATCTCCTGGCAGGGAAATAATACGCCTGTGTGCATCCAATAATCCATCCCAACCCTGCCTGTTAACCACTCCCGATATTCTCTTCCTCCTCCTCCTCCACCGCTGCTGCCCGGGTTTGTAAGGTTAGGGAAGGACGATGCCCCGCGCTGTTTGCTCACAAACACGCCGTTCAGGAGGTTGGGGCCCCCGCTGATGAATTATTCAAGCGCTTCCATCAGCTCTGTTGAGGTTCCTGATAAAAGTCAGATGCTAAAATGGATCAGTCGATTAACCTGTTTACACAAAGCTAGGCTCTCGCCCCTCCCCCTTCCCAGCTCTATTCTCCTGCTCGCTTCCAGCTCCCAAAACCCCCTTCCCCCCCCCCGCCCCCATCTCCCCTCCGGTTGGCGATAAGTGCCTGACAGAAGCTATCAAAGGGGCTTGAGGCCTGACAGACATGTGGCAGTGCAACAAACAGCCCCCCCGACACTGATGGATCATCCCACCACGCCAATCCGTTGTGCCGCCAGTTCTGTCATTAACCACGGGGAAGACACAGACTTAATAGTTTATAAGCCGCATGTAGCGGAATCTGAGGATCACTCGCCGATTCAATCTTTATATTACTTCAGACATTATTGTGATTGATCCGTGCAGCCAGACGAGATAGGACCCTTAGATAAAGATAAGGGGCCGCCATAAATGGCTAAATGACTTTTGCTCTGCTGTTGTAATCGCTGTTCAGCAGTTCTGTCTTTGTAATCGTCACGTCAAAAAGGCAGAGCTTGTCAAAGTCTACCTTTAATCTTATCAAAAAAAGCTGACTCGAATTACATGACACCACTTGCAGATATCCAATAAAACGGCTGAGAAAGGTCGTATAAATGGTGGCACGTGGTTTCATTCATTCAGCACGTACGCCCACGCACTGATGTTAGGCTCACGGCCTGAACGGCTGCCCCCCCGTAAGATGGAAGAATAAAAGGACATGTGATTCACAGAGAGATCAGCTGCTGACAGTTTTCAGCTTGTTGAGCCCTGATTGGTGACCAGCGGACAGAGGGCTCAAAAAATCCGATCTAGTTCCGATTAGCGAACTGACAACCCAGTGTTACCCAGTGTAAGAAGCTACTTCGGGGTGGATGCTGTGACTGAGGGAAGAAGACTGAAAGTTAGCCCTTTTCAAAAATACCGTGGCGTTCAAAGGTGTCGAGAGATGCCCACAGTTCATTTAGGCTAAGGAAGTGTAAAAGAGATTTTGAACAGCATATCCAAAAATCTCTGTCCTTAGGCACAGACTAGATTTGGAAATATTGGCAGGTTTTGAAAAAGAAAAATCTCAGAATGAACTTAATGATCTGGATTTTTTTTTAAAACAACAGCTCTAAAAGGTTGTTTCTGGGACCTCTTATCGTCGCTAATCAACTTGATGGGTTGTGCAATCTGCAGAAATTGGACTAAAAAACTATGTATGTTAGTAGCATAATCACGCTCTAAAACCCACAGCAGATAGAGAACTGGCCAATTGATAACACAGATACCGTCGTTGTTTGATGGTGTTGCCGTTTTCACGAAACCCGTTTAATTTAATCTACAAATGTTTGTTCACCCGACAGATTGTCTGTGTTACAAATCTCTCTCTCTGTTATTTTGTGGGCCAGAAGCTGAAAAGTTAGGGAACAGCTGCTCTAGGTACACACAGGGTCATGCTAGCAACACCAGCCATGCTAATTGCCATTATATTGTGCCAACATGAATCCTGGTATCATGTTGTCATCGCGTTACAATAGTAAAACCACCGCTCTCTCACACAGTGTTACATCGCCACTGCTGTTAAAAAGTAATGGGGAGGGAAAAAAAAGATGGTACATACCTGTTTGTGCATCTCTATGTTCAACCCATAAGACATTTCGTAATACTGAAAAATAAGACAAAGAAAGTACGAATTATGCACAGCTTGTGTCAGTTCCAGGACTTTGAACATAACTAAAAAGCTCTGCACAGCCGCTTTTCAATCCGATTGATCCCTGAACTAATAACATTATCACATGCATTTGAGCAGTAGGATTAAAAAGAAAGAAAAAAAAAAAACGCTGAGAGGTGATGAACTAAGATCAGACCAGAAAAGAACTTCTTTGAGCAGCTGACAGTGAGCAGTCGATAAATTGATCCCTCCCCTCCTTGCTGTTTGTAGTGTAGGCACAGGGAGGAAAGGGTTAGATGTATCGATCACTATCTTAAGCCCTCAGATCTCCACGATGTCTGTTTACTTAGCGTAACGCGATTGCTCAACACTCTCGATATTTCCAGCCAGGTCAGTCTGTCTGGCCGGCTGAAATGTAATCCGGGGAGTCCAGAATTGGCAACCGGGGCAGAAATGGCTTTCCAGTCAGCGTCTATTTGATGAGGCCAATGCATTATTCAGTCCATTAGCTTCTTCGAAAATTACTCTCAAACAAGAGAGCCATTCTGTCTGAGATCAGAGCCCTACAGCCGTAGCGTAACCCGACACCCCCATCGGCTGGCTGTGGGATACTTCCCAACGTGTTTACCTAACCTCCTGGTTGTCAGGCTGACATGTTGTTTTCACGTGAAAAAAAAAAAAAAGTAGTTTAATTTAAGACAGACTATATTGGTTCAAATCACCCCTGCTGTGTGTGTGTGAGAGAGTGTGTTTACTCGAGACAAGCGAGTACATATCCAAAGGAAAACCTCCTCATTGCGTCATGTCTGGGCTCATTTCTTGCGTCAGAGGCACACCTATGTTTTTCCTAAGGGCCGCTTAAATTAAAGCTAATAATTAAAGACCGTAAAAAAGAACGCCGGGTGCAGAGATGCGACCGCAAACACCCCCGGTTCCGCGCAAGCCTCCATCTTGTTTACAGTGGCCTCCGTCGACAAGCTCGCACCTAATTTATGGCCCTGCCGTACGTCTGAGCGAGGTGTCTCCAAGGAGAATAATCAGATCAGCACACACAAGAGGGCAAAGCGGCAGTCAAACCCCCTGGGAGATCAAAAGGGGGCGGGCTGTGATGGAGCCCCACCGCCCGTCAGGAAGAGCTCCTCCATAACAACCGGCTGCACCGGGCCACGCCTCCTTTCCGCCGCCGCCGCCACCCCGCGGGGCTTTCGCAGGCCCGTACCTGACACCCAGCCCGCCCTAACCACCACATGCGAGGTGATCACAATAGCCCGCGTCACTCCACCCTGACCTGATCTCCAACGAGCCTTGCAATTTGGTACCATAATTGCTCCCCATTGTAACGCAAGCTCACCATGACATAGTGGCGCTGCATCTCCGTTTTCTCATTGGCCAGTTTGTCGTACTCCACCTTGAGACTGAAAAAAAAAAAACCAGAAGACATGGGTGTCAGTTTCAGCCACTTCAGCGCTCATTCATGCGTAGCTACTCGTCAGGTAGAGAGAGAGAGAGGAGGGGCAGAACCTGCCCTCTTCCATTCCAACGCGTTTATTGCTCTTAACCTTCACGGGCCAATAAAGTAAACCGACGTTCTGGTCGTTTCTGTGATAATCATTACCTGTGATACTGGGCTTGGAGGAACTGAAACTCGTCTTTGATTCTGTCGCAAGACTCGGCAACGGTGAATTTGAAGCCAGGCTGGCCGGGTTGATGTGGAGCCTGCAGAAAAAGAGAAAAGGGGGAAGAAAAGAAAAGAAAGAAAAGCCTCAGCAATCCATCTCACCTGAACTTTTATTTCCCAAACTCACTACTTCCAGGATATGAACATCTCCTGTGCAGTAAGACATTATACCAAAAGCAGAGGTGGGTCCACTTCACACCTCCAGCTGCTAATAACACCACAGGAGTAGGCTTTCACGCTGAATATGAATTCTTTCAGATGTGAATTTAAGCGACCACCTGTCCTGGCATTCGGTACTAGTCGTGCGCGTAAAACCATGCAAACATGCAAAAACATCTGCACGCTCTTCAGGAGCGTTAGGGGGGATGACCTGCATCAAGGTTGGAAAAGGGGGCTCTGCAGAAGAGGTTTTCTTTTAATTCCTCCCCACGCACAAACGTGTCACAGATGCTCAAAGTAGGATAGAGACGAGGCACATCTTACCGGATGTCGGCCCTGTGGATACATCTTGAAGTGTATCCTTTGTTTACGTCTCCAGTGTGCAGGTCCTTTGGCAAAATGGTCGAAATTTGCACACAGATACCAGTCTCGGCAGACAGGGGTGGGGGATGAGGGGGGGAGGTGGTGAAAATCCTGGATTCGAGGTGGGGAAAAGACGCAAATTAACCTACATAATGTAGAATAAACAACTTGATGCAGTTCCAAACAAGTCCACAGTTATTGCAGCAATTCAAGTAGTGTTGAAAAAAAAAAAAAGCCGCACAACGCGTGCCCCTCTTGTCTTCTTGATGACCTTATTCGGCTAGTGGGCAGCGATTTTTTTTATAAAACATACAAATATACACAGCAACAAAAATCCCAATTTAGGGTGATGCAGCCTAATTCGCGTGAAGACGGGACTTCCAGACGATCGGATCAGATGGGCATTTTTATGGATGCTCCTCAAATGACCAGAAAGCCCGCACTTACAAGACACCGCCGTCGGCAGCTGGCGTTTCCAACCACTTTGACTCCGCACCGAGCCGTGGACAAGGCGCGCTGCGGAGCGCACGCCTTTCCCCACCGAAAAAAACAACATTAAAATACGCTGTAAGAGAAATCAAGAGCTGTGAGAAATACATACCCCGACGTGCGCCCTAATCGTCGGTCCGACCTTTGTTTCCCCCAAAGTGAGAGAAAACCCCACAGAAGGCTGTAATTCAGGCGTCTAATCCCTCGTCATGTGGAAGCAGATCTCGACAAAGCATCCCCGACTCTCTCCAGAACGCACCCAGCCGGACTAGACCAGACTGGAGGGAGCAGTTGGGAGAAGAAATTCGTGCGGTCGGGCTCGATTAAACTACTTTATTCTTCGGCGTTGAACCTCCGAGGAATGCGCTCCTTTACGCGGCTAGTTAATCCCACCAAAAACGAAGAAGAAGAAGAAAAAAAACATAAATACATACAGGCTTCCAAAAAAGTCTTTCCTACGAGTCGAAGAGGTTCTTTAAAAGCGTAACACGGTACTCTCCACGATCTCTCGCGTTTCCCCCCCACCCCCCCGGTTGTCCAGCTTACCCCCGGTTGCCACACACAGGCAGCAGGGCTGAACTGCCGTGGAAGCGTCTAACTGTCCAATCGCATTACTCGGAAGGAATACGGCTACATCTGCCTATCGGAGAGCGGCGGGCCCCACGTGGGGGTGCAGATACATGACATCATCCAGCGCGGATCCAGTCCGCACACACACACACAAGGCATCGGCCGCCCGTCCCACCGCGTGCACGACAACAGCAAGCACGCATTGATGTGCCGACGATCGTCTTCAAATTTGACAGAAGGCAGCAAAAAAATAACATTGGGGGGTGTTTGCGTGTCTTTTTGCCGATTAAATCATTTTAATTTATTTCTTAGGGGGTGGGTGAGACCACCTAGACAAATTGGAGGGGGGGGGGGGTGATGTTCGTTGCAACAAGCGTTCTTCAGTGTTTATCCTCCATACGGGGAAAGGGAGATATAAAACACGAAGCGATGTTACTGTGAAATATCCAAAGTCCCCCCCCCCCCCCATAAAGAAATCCGGGTTTAATCCGCCCCTTAATGCACAGGCACCGTGAAGGACGCGATAATGACCAATCGATCGTCGACGTCCGCCAAAAACTAAAGCCATACATTTTTACTTTGAGTGACTCGTGATTGTTACACAACACGTCCGCGCCCCTACCTATCAGCATTTGGGTGATAGCTACACAGCGGGAGGGGAGAGAGGAGAGGAGATGATTGCCTTTGTGTGATATGAACATCAGCCATGTCTGAGCACTGCCTTGTTTTGAAGGTTCGGCTCCTGCCCCCACGTGGGAACTCCTCTGCGGCTTTAAGGCCTCTCGACCAATGGCGGCGCGGTGCACTTACTCGGCGGCTCCCCATTGGCCCGCCGGCGCCGAGCCTGTCATTCTCGGCTCGGTGTTGTCAATCAATACCACGCGGGGTCAAGCGCTGACAAATGCCTGTGCTCCTCGGTCCTCTGCCTGTGAATAGAGCCTGGAATGGCTGCTTAATTAGCTTCGAATGGCTTTTCTCTCCAGTTCAAACAATCTGTTACCACCACGTGGTAATGAGAGCCTACATTAAACAAAGGAAGAAAGGAAGCATGCAAACAGTTGTAACGCTACAACCTGTAGTTTTCCTTTACATGTGGGTCTATGTAAAAAAAAAAAAAAAAAAAGGAGACAAAGGGATATTGTTTATCACAAAAGCAAATCAACCTGTTCTAACAGCAGGCATGATTTTAATGTTATGTTTTGTAAGAGGTGCCGTGTTTCAAAATGACTAAAATGACCTCGCTGCTGGTTTTAAGCCGCGCTAGTAGGAAAGACAACATTATCCACAAAGATGTAGAATACTTAGGTGTTAGTATAACGAATCATGCAATGTTTAGCTAAGTAGCAGTTTTTGCTGAAATGGGGGAGTGCAAGGTGGCCTAGTGGTTAGGTTAAGGCACTTCCATCCTGGAGAGGTCACAAATTGGGTTCAAATCCCACAGACTGCCACTCTGGGTCCCTGAGAAAGACTCTTAGCCCCAGAATGCTCCTCACAAACTACACATTGGCAGCCCACTGCTTCCAAAAAAAAAAAGGAATGGGTTAAATACAGATAATAATTTCGATGACAAAGATTATAATAACTATGAACTGGCCCAAGGCAAAAGAGAGCTAAGCGGCAGCCCGTGCCACAGCAGGGACCTCCAGAAGCTCTAGGACTGTCAAAGGCTTCTACATATACAAGTTTATAACAGCACTATTAGGATTTAGGTTTGCAGATTCTTAAGGCTTGGTTTAAGCTCGACGCATCCGCAATGTAATTTGTATAACGTAATTTTGGCTACCATGCCCCTCCGCACGGCCAAAAAGTTTAGTCTCCACACACCTAGGAAAATTCCCGACTGCACAAACAGAAAAACATGGCGGACAAGCAACCGCACCTACTGGCGGATGTTCGTAAATATATTCATCTTTATGATTCTGCCCATAATGATCTCCGTAATCAAAAAATTGTTAACAGTTCTAGGGCAGAAATCGCGGTCAATCGTGGAAGAAAGTAAGAGGCTTTAAAATGTTGGACACAACTGTGTTTTCTACTTCTACGTGTAGTGGGGCGTAGTACGCTTGATGTAGGAGCACAACAGTGCCCTCCAGAGTCTAGGAGAATAGTGCTACTTCGGCGGAAAAGCCCCACGGAGCATAAATGCTGCAGACATTGTGTCCGCACGTCCCATTTCCGCGTGGAGCGCGTGTCAAATATAAACCAGCCTTTACCCCATGAATGCATTGCCAGTTGGTCTCTTTAATAATAATAATAATAATAATTGAACTTTATTGATCTCACAATGGAGAAATTCACTAGTTATGTTTTGTATTTTCATGAATCGTGTGAGTAAATGTTCATAAAAAGCTCAAATCTCAATTGTTAACCTTTCTGAATTAAGGACAACTATATTTCTATATGATATATTATGCTAGTAGATATGGTTTATTGCAGTCATTTATTTATCCACAATTTATTCCAGTAAGCTACGAGTAGCTTTGAGAACATAATGGGCATACGGCAACCTTTGGGGAGTACAAAGTGACACGTGGCTGATACAAAACAGCTGTAAAGGCACCATTTTGTTCCCAAAGAAGTTAGGATATGAATAGTCATAATAGCTAAGGTACAAAATGGCAAAGGGGTGAAATGTCCTAATCTGACTCTCGCCAGATGGATGCAGTTCCGTCGAGCTCCACACGACATCAACATGTTGACGCCGTGTGGAGCTCTGCGGACGAAATCCATCTGGCCAGGGTCCGGTTAAAAAATGTCCTGCATGTGTAGTTATTAAGTATTGTGTTTTATAACTACTAGTATGTCAGCTTTGTTTTTGATATAACTAGTATCTGTCAAGTAACCCATTATATTCAGCAAACATAATGTAAAATATGGTTTACTGTTTTATTCATTATTTTTTAGGAGCACACTGTAATATTCGAAACGGTAGATAGTTAAGGCACACAAACGCAAATATAGATTATCTAAAGGAGTCTTTACCAGAGTTGTGGTGAGTGATGGTAGCTTCAAGGTCCCCAATATCAAATTAATAGTAGTGTCCGATATAATCATGCCAAAGCATCAAGAGCTGGCGCAAGCCTTATGCAAACTGAGCTGATTCGGGCCACCACCCCAGTAAGGGCCCCACAAGAGCACAAGAATAGTCAGAGATGTCGACAAAAGTAAGTTTGAAATTCCAAACACATTCCAAACACACTTGAACAAAAGGAGCATTTTGTTTGATAACGTTTCTCTTCTGGTTTGTCAGTATTACCATCTGAGCTCTAGGAATTACAAATATGTTATCCTGACAGCAGGCTATCACAAGTGCCATCAGTGGGGAGTCATTTCATAGCAACTCATCACACGTGTGTATGACGTGGCTGGATTAACAGGCCAGCCGTGATTGTAGATGTACATTTTTGAATGGAATCCAGATGTATCGGTTTTTAAATGCCCGTATTGGTGAAATCGGATCTCTTCCAACGAGGCCAGTGTTTGTGAGTGACATCTGCTGGTATTCCTCATGAGGATAAGAATTATGTCCTCAGTTGCGACTCCAGCTGTTCGGGAAGAGAACTGCAGCAAGTCTGCAAAATGTAAATAAATAAAAAATACTAAGAGTGTTTGGCATTTCTTTGGTCTAGCACAGCATACTTCAAAACCATACTTCAAACATCAACAGTTTGTATCCGAACCAAAAAAAAACGGTTCAGGCCAATCATGTTGCAGTGATGCGGTTTAAGGCGGGACATACCGCTGTGACAAAAGCAAGAGCTGCTGAGCCCACAACCAAACCAAAATAAAACATGGAAGCGCAGGAGGACGCACGCGTAGCTACTGTTATCACGTCTGTTTTGTAACAATCCATGATTTCTTCTTTGAAAGAACAAAAGAACAACAGCAAGAAACGCCTTGACTAGCTTACCTTCTTGTGGTTTCTCATGACGCCTGCTGCTAACATTTTAATCTGACACCGTGATTGGCTAAAACAAACCTTTGGTAGGCGGGCACTTGGTGTCGCTTTGCCCAATCAGCTTGGAGAGTTCTACTGAATGTCCCTCCATTCTCCAGGCAGATTCGATAGGAGCAGACCCAGATTGATAATGTGCAAAACGTTGAGTGCTACATTCTAAATCTGACTGGCCAGGTTAGCATACTCCACCTAATTTCTAAAATAACAGAGAATACAAAAAAAGAAAAAGGAAAAAGAGGAAAAAATGAAACCTTATGGGCGATAATGGTGCAGGAGTTAGGGAGTTTGTCCTGCAATTGGCGGGTTGCCGGTTGAATTGCCTGCTGGCGGTGGTGAGCGGTATGTATGGCAGCCTCGCCTCTGTCAGTCTGCCCCAGGGCAGCTGTGGCTACTAACATAGCTCACCACCGTCAGGGAGTAACTTGGTAAATGACTGTAGTGTAAAGCGCTTTGGAGTTGTCGGACTAGTTAACGTGCTGTACAAGTACAAGCCATTTACCATTTCCTTGATGATATAAAGAAACCTTATCTGAAAAGTCCCCAGATAAAATTACATTTAGCCACACATTAATGTTGGCATTCAGGATGTATGTAGGTCGACTCATTCCTTTCTTCTGTGACCAATATGTATATATTTGTGAAGAAACCTAACAATCTGCATTTTCTTTGTTTGCTTGTAAGATTTGTAGTTTGTTTTTAAGAAAATAAAAGTTTTACAAAACAAAAATTGCTAAAAAAAGATCTGGTGGCTTTAGAGGCCTTTATTGATTATAATCAGACGGGAAAGTATAGGCGGAGATGCTCAGCAAAGTATTAAGGTCATGGCTGTGTCAAGAAGTAATACCCTCCATATACTGGGCACTTGTTATACCACTACGTGCGTACTTGTACCTGAAGTCAGATTTTGGGAGGCCTGAGTCGCAAATAAGAATTTGCAGGAATAACAATTTCTACTTGCATCCATAACAAAATCATCTAATTTTAGGGAAATTTTTCAAATCTGAGCAACGACTTCTGAGACAAATTAAACAAAACTGTAACACCATCCACAACTCAGCAGTGGAACAGCAACATAAATATTTCTCACAGAACTGAAAGAGCATTTTAAAGTTATCCTTTTAAGTGCTTGTGCTACGCCGGAAGGAAGGACGTCCTGGTTTCAGAGCCACAATGCTCATATCAGAAACTGCTACCGGTGTAGCTCATAATCAAAGATGATGAATAAGCTAAAGCAAAGACACGTGGTGCTCTGTTCACAGGTACAACATTTAATCCTGTACAACACAGAAGACACTTACAGCAATGCGAGTCATGCAAATTTAAACTAACAGCTTCAGACTGTGGCGAATAAAATGACCTAAGTGCAAAAACAGTCGGCCATGTTTCACAGTGGCCCAGCAGCGGATTTGGGCCGAATGCTAAGTTCATTATGTCACACTGAGGTTTGACACTGCCCAGCGGTCGTCTTACTTGTCATTCTTGTCAGCCACCTTGAGGATGTGGGATAATTGTGTTATTTCCAAAAGTACGGAGGCGAGTCTGTGAGAAACTCAAGCACACACAAGAGCTGCCGGGCTAATCTCAGCCAGGCACCCCCTCATGCTTTTCAATGCAGAGTCTTTGGATTAAAGGTAACAAAAGGCTGGGCCAAACCCCAGGGAGAAGAGGCCCCCTCCGCCCGCTGAGACCCCCACACTGTTTATTTACACAGAAACCCCAGCCTCAGTCGAACTCCCACCCTTAGGCATCGCACATAGGTCTGTTTGCAGAGGTGGTTTTAATTCTTGACAGAACAGGATTGTCCTCAGTTTTGCCGCTTTGAACTGACTAGCTTTTCACTTTTCACTTAGCCGAGATGCAGCCAGCGAGCAAATATTCTGTGTCTGCCACAGAGCAGTCTCTGTGGGGTCAAATTATTCAAAGGTAGCACTACTTTCATAATCATACAAAAATCTGCTTTGAGAAAAATCGGCGTTGATTCCAATCCCCCCTGTTGCAGCTCCATAGATAAGCCACACGTCACTTTGCTGGCAGTGTTTGCACAGTGTTGGCTCATTAAAGCAATTAAACTTTTTTTTATAAACTACTTAACACTTTTTCTTTCATGCGGGGTTTATTTTATGTTTACAAAGCACAAAACGAGCCCCCTGCTACAGCGGAGCGTTAGGGTTCAAGCTTTTACTGCAGCAACTCACACGACCGTTTGCATGAAGATCTGCAGACTTATACAGCAAGTTCAGAAATAAACACCGTGTATCGCTACCACATCACTCAGAGGCGAGAGGCAAAAATGTGCAAAAAACAGACACACACATTCCATGCAACAAAGGGCCCACAGTATGTGGCAGAAAGATGAATTGCCTGTTCTGTTTTTATCAGGATGAGTCATCAGACTGTAATCAATGAAAACAGGAAGAGAGTCCTTATCAAAGGAAAGGGGGGAAAATGCAGATATGAAGAGTGTCGCAAAACAAAAAAGATCCTTTTGACAGGGATCTGGAGCTGTAAATAAGCCGAGGGGGACGCAGCCAACTTACACGCTGAAAATTAATTTTCCTCTGCAATCAACAACCCTCTCTGATAAGTACTGACAGTAAGAACAATACTTGCACAAGTTCCAGTTCAAAAAGTCACTCCCCTGTGTAAATGTTTACTCATCACCCATGCTGAGAGGTAAAAAGAAGTTATTTTATGGTTTTCTTATCTGTGAAAACCAGCGTATAGTAATGACATAAAATGCAGAACATAAAAAGCGTGGAGACAAATTGAAAACATATGTTCCTCAGCTAAAGAAATTAGCCCCTTATTTCTCTATATCCAAATGTTTTTCCTGATAAAATGTCATTTTTAATCCTGTGGAGTTCACTTTCTTTTCTTTAATCAGATATTTTCATCCTCGACCGCATGGAGGTTTGCTGCTTAAAACGTGACGCAGAAATCCAATCAGAGCAACATTGCTAGCTCATCATCAAATTAGACGAGGTTCATCTGCCAAGATTACATAAGAACCAAATTCATGGAAAATGTTTCGGTATTAATACTTTAATCAAAAAGATGTAATAAATATTTCAAAAAGCAATGATTAACCAAGCCCCCAGCTATGTGTACTGGTTTTGCAGCAACACAACCATAAAAATAGTTGCCTTGGATTGATAGCACTTTGTTAACACCCAGCAAGCCACACAGTGATTAAAAAAACAAAGGTTTAGAGTGACAATAAAAGTCTGAAACAATCAGGCATTTGTTTGGTAATCATTTTATCTTTACAGCAATCGCGACGTCCTCGTCTTCTGGTTTGGTCGGATAAATCACGGCGTCTCCAGTCGGCGAATTGATTGAAGCATTTAGCGGGAGCCTGCAGCAGGAGCAGACTGGAAACTAAAGCACACAGAAGCGTCGCAAGTATCTCCCTGCGTGCAGCCTGAAATACATTTTTTGTACGGCATCTCCGTGAAGCCGGGAGACTATTTCTCATTTGTCATATTGTTGTCTACATGTGTTTATTGTTTTGTGCACAGCAAAGAGAGAGGGGCTTCCAGCTCGATTCTTGGCCGCTTAAATTTGCAGCAAAGTGATGTTGGAAGACAGTCGTCCTTCTTAACTTCTATTTTCCTTCATGCTCGTCGCACTGTGTCATCCAACCTCAAAATCGCCCGCCAAACAGACCCTTCGCCCTTCTGCGTTGCATCTATTTCTACAACCCCCACAGATCAGACCAAGGTGAAGTCTGTTTAGTCTGCGCGGCGAATTAGTCCTAAGAATCGGCTTCCAGACATGCAACGATTGTGAAAAGATTCAACGGCATTAAACCGATCAGAGGATCAAGCTGTACCAGGTAATTAAGGGGACCTTGAGCTGCACAACAACAATCTTGTTACTCTTATCCAGTTTCCTAAATGGCTAATGTGATTAGAAAGATTTTTTTTTTTTTTTTTTTTTGGGGCCTAAATTCAGTTTTGGTTCATGATTACATTCACATGGCATGGGAATGACTTCACATGACTGTCTCGAAGGAAAATTTGTTGTCAGGGTTACAGCCCTCGCAGGAAAAGTGCTCCCTTCTATTGAAGTCGGAGCCGGAGAATTGTTTAGCTAAGTGTCGCATGATGTCGAACGTCATGTTCCCGTACACCAAACACAGCGATGCCAGCGAAGGCAGGCGTCTCGCCGGTGAGGAATGTGCAGCGCCTTTGTGCAGCTGCCGAATGGTAACCAGGCAGGCTTTAACCGGCTTTAGTAATGACAACGTGAGCTGTATCGTATTTCACAAATCTCACCCAGGACATCACAAGCCCCAGTTCATCATATATGCAAGCATTTCACCTCTTCAGTCTCACCGAGGGGCATTTCATATTCCGCGGCACACGGTGCTAGAGCTGCACTCCTCCGTGCCAAATTGACTCCACAAGTGCTCCTATACCTGCTGACTGACACATGCTCGCTGAAAATGATTCTTTCACCAGTGGCTGGCACTGCTTCTTGCTCTGGAAGTGTGCTTGATTCCATTATTAAGCTGAAAAAGAGAGACGGAGTGAGTGGAAAGAGAGGAGGCGGGAGGAGGATGGAGGAGGAGGGGGGAGGGAGAAGAAGCTTGACTGGGTAGAGGAGCACAATGGACGTCTGAGGAAGTTATCAGGGCAGGGTAGAGTGTGGATGCTGTCTGACAGCAGATCAGAGAGCTCCTCCAGCTGGAACTTCTGCTTATAAGCCCGGCAGAGCTGCACCCAGCAGTCAGCCAGGATGATAAGGTCTGTGGTATTATTGGACAGGTCCGAGCGGTAGCATCTATCAAACTTATATCATGTCTATATCTTTATATCGGCATCAACTGCCAGTGCGCTGCGAGCAGAATTCAAATATCACATCTAAAAATCACACACACACACAGATCTGTCAGCCAAGAGACACAGAATATATGGGTCTGATTTTAAATACAATTTAAGTGTTAAAACATATTTTCCTTTAAAAAAGGGGAAAAAAACACTACAGGTATTATAAGTGTAATCACTGGACACCAGATGTTACATAGTAAATGTGTGATTTTCATGTCTTTTTCTATCCTTTATAGCCCATTTCTTAAAGTCAGATGTTCTCAGAGCACAGAATCAAAGTCTCTTTCTAATCAATAAAAGGAAAAACACATGCACATAGCAGTCAGGTGGGCAATAATTTATCCTATACAGATCTATGCTTCCCCAGACCAACACGGACCCACCACCAAACCATTCATGATAAATAAAGCTGCAGGCAGCATAACGTCTCCCCCCCCACCAGCTTCTCCAGACCCTTTAATGTCCGTCACATGAGCTCAGAGTAAACTTGCTCTCATCTACAAAAAGAACGGGGCGCCAGTGCCGAATCTGCCAATTCTGTGGCAAATACCAGTCAAGCTTCACGGTGCCGGGCAGTGAGCACAGGCACTGTGGATGTCAGACCCTCGGTCCACCGTCATAAAGTCATTCTCTTATGGTTTGCTCAGAGATATTCATGCATTGCCTCATGCTACCAGTAGTGACACCGATCCGTGTCAAATGCAAAACTACTGGAACACAGACAAAAAATGAGGAGGGACAAAATGCCCGTGGCCTCCACCTGCAAAAGCATTCCAGCTTTTGGGCCGTCTCCTTGTCACCCCTTTAGTGCGCCTGTTGTTAATTTCCTTAACGCCAACACTGTGAACGCTGAATAACAGCCTCCTCTACTACTGAACCAGTAATCCAGCACTTTGACTGACTTGATATCATTCTCTGATTGAACATTTTTTGAGCAGTGTATTAATGAGGGGCCCACTTTGGGAGCCATGGGTGCAGGAAATACCACTGATGTGTATTTTGCAAAACGTTGGTGGCAAATGTGTCTGCCAGCGACTTTAGCGAGACTAAACGCCACAAAAACACTTTCCTAATTGTTCACCTATACAACAAGCCTCGTTAGATGGATTTTAAAATTCAACTTCTAAGACTTAAATCAGCTTACATCTGAAGAAAGGCCAGACTTGGTCACATGGTTTGGTCATCTTCACTTATGACCTGACTCCATGGGTCTTTGCCAACATAAACTCAGTTGAACAACTCATTGCTTTCGACACTTAAAACTTTTTACAAAAGCTTTGTGTGCCCTTTGTTATGGTAATAAACAGCCAACAGATTGATGTCACGTTATAATTTAACAGCTGTTGACTTCGTCAGAAGTGTTATTCTTTTCTTTCTACCGCCATCATTCAAGAGCCTTCAAATCAAGAAGGAGTTAGCGCACTTATTGAAATTACAGACGTCTACAGGTCTCTGAATTGTGACCGTTACGCTGCATATTTCTGGCTTGTCCTTGAAAAAAGGTACAAAGAGGTTAAAGAATTAGAGAAAACGTAGCCGGCGAGAGAAAGTGAGACCAAATCAACAAATTAAAGACTGTCCTGTGAGAGCCTAAGCCGCTTTATTTTTATTTCAAATGAGGATAGAAATTGACTTCCTTATTGAATCTAATTATTAGCCGGTGCCCTCCAAAAGTCTCCTGAAATTGCCTGCAGCAGCCAAACTATTAGCATAAACACCACCACTGGCAAGCTTAAAACAAATGGTATATTTAGTCAGTGTTAATGGGATTAGACGGTGCGGGATTCAGAAGTGGCTCTCCTAACGGTGAGCATCACGTCTTCATTATGTATGCCCCGACTTCTCAGTTTCCACTTTCTTTGTTTGCGTTTCATTTCTCTGTGAACGCCCCCCCCCCCCCTCCCTCCCTCCTTTTCCCCCAATCTGCCCGCTCCACCGCCCTGCAAGCTAGTCTGCATTAGTCAACAGATTGTGTTCAATCTTGATCCAAAAAAATCCCAGACAATCATAAATAATAAAGGATTACACCGATCTGAAAAGCTGGTGCCTCGCCAGCGGCAGTGAACACACAGAGAAATAATAGTTGGCCATCTGTGCACCAGCTTGGTAAGAAGAAAGGGTAAACAAAGAGCATAGTGTACCTGGTGAAGCTTTCTCCTCTTTCAGCTCTCTCCCTTTGGCCAGAATACATGAAAGGCTTTGGATGGCTCTCCTTCCCTGCAGATTCCACTGGCTCACTTCATAGGATTTTTTTGATTAGGGAGGTCTGAGATCCACAGACCGACAAGGTGCGTCTGTCAGGACTCTAACAAGGCTTGGGATTATCTCTCTATCAGGAGTCCCGCAGTGCTGAGATGCAGCCAGGTTACGGCATCCTCCATGCTCGTACAACTGTCCAGAGAAACTGTGTAATCCATACAGCACCTTGGAAAAATGCTTACAACTCTTGAAGTTTTGCATATTCTCTCTAATTTAATGATAAACTTATTTTTTTAGGGGTGGGGGGGGGGGGTGTAATGAGACATATTGTGGTGTAAAAAGAAAATGATACATATTTTTAGACATATTTTAGAATTAAGATTCTGAAAGGTGTGGTGTGCATTTTTATTTTACACTGACAACCCTAAATAAAAACTAGTTATCTATGCCCGGGTGTTCTGGCAGGGCCTCAGATGTCTGTTAGAGAACATCAGTGAACAAACAGCATCAAGACCAAGGAACGTAGCAAACAGGTCACTAAGAAAGCTGTGGAGAAGTTTAAAGCGGGGTTAGGTTATCAAACAACATCTCAAAGAGGACTCTTCCACCAATAATTTAAAAAAGGGAAAGTCTACAAGACAGCTACAACCCTATCAAGACACGGAGGCTCAACTAAACTGACAGGGTGGGCATTTATTAGTGAAGCAACCAAGAAGCCTGTGGCAACTCCAGGGTAGCTGCAAAATGGGAGATCCTGTTGTTAAGACAACTGGTCTTTATTCCACAAATTTAAGGAAGAGTGGCTAGAAGAAATAAATATGAAGTCCTGTTTGAACTTGTCATTTATTGTTTATCAATTAAGTATTGTTAATTAGTCACCCTGAAAACACCACTCTAAAAAATGGTAGTGGCAGCGTCCTGCTATTGGGGTACTTGTCTTAAGCAGAGAATACTGGGAAGTCATGAAAGAAAGCCTGTTAGAGGCTGCAAATGACTTGAGAGTGGACTGGAGGTTCAATGTCCAGAAGGAAAATGACCCCAAACCACCCTGAGGCTTCTGCGGCGCTTGATGACGAGCTGATGAGGTTATGGGATCATTTGATTCAGGTGTGCTGGAGCAGAGACACGTCTAAAACATCAAGGACAGAGGACCCGGAGGAAAGTTTAGATCTAAGCATATTAATGAGATAAAATGATCCAAAGTGTGGACCTAAATCCAATTTCTGGCGAGCCTTACAAGTTCACATACTTTGCTTTACTTCCAGTCTGACCAGCTTAAGGTATCTTGAAAAGAAGTTTTGACAGTAAACTCAAGCTGGTGCACATGTACTCAAAAATAACTATTGAACCTCTCCACAACTTTATCTACAACTTAATCAGGTGTTCCTTTGGTCTTCAGGTGGTTGTTTAGTCACTAATGTCCTCTAAAATACCTCTGAGGTCTTCTCCGAAGAGCTGGATTTATACTAGGATTAATTACTAGACTAGACTAATTTACTAGACTTCTAAAGGCAACAGACTTTTTTTCTTGATTTTATCAGGCACTATCAGAGTAACCATGTATCCTTTTCCTCCACTTTTAAATCATCACGCCAAATTTATTGAAGTTTGGCGTGTTAATGTGACAAAAAAAAAAAAAGACAAAATCTCAGGAGCCACCGGAATACATCAGCCATACCGTCTTAGATGAATACACCTCCGGCATTAATCACCCGTCTCATTTTGAGGTTATTGATCTTACTCCAAAGATCTCACAGGGGTCAGTCGATACGATTTGAGGTGATATGATTTGCATTAATGGCTCAAGTTTACAAATCAATAACAGATGGATTTTACATGACTTCCATCATCCATTCAGAAACCCGGTTGACACAAATTAACTATCTTCTGATTTTAGTAGCTTAATATTCCACTCATGACGCTCACTATTTGGGTTATGTCTGAAAACTCCTTCATAAAATGCACGTCATTGCACAGCTGCAAGTATTGTGCGCCTGTATCTTTTAATTGGAAGTAAAAAAAAAAAACGACAACTAAACTTAGCATGGGTTACTCTTAAAGCTTCACGGTCTGCGGAGAGGGTGAAAAATGACCTTACGGCCTCCAACTCATCCCATCTGGGGGAGCCCTCGTTATGCCGCAAGATTTATATATGTAAATGCGGAGAGAGCGATATCGAGATAAATAGAGTTTGGTTCTGCAGCGGAGAGGAGACAAAAGATAGAGCAGACGCATAATGAGCTCTGTTTATGTGCAGTGTTGCTTGGCCTGTTGACAACAGATAATGAAGTTACAGTTAGTGGGGGGGATCTGCTGGCACTAATTAAGCTCGCTGTCATTAGCAGCATTAGAAACATGAGGCGCTGCCTCAGAAATGGGAGGCGCTAACACAGGAAAATTCATGTCAGCACCACCATAAACAGGAGCTGTAGGCAGGAGTTTAATATGCAAAAGCGCTCGTTACGCCTGGAAGTTTTTGCACATGTTACCATGTGCTAACCATATGCAATGTGCATCTGTAAGGTGGATTTATCTACAGCTGTGAGTCTTTTGGGGATATGTCCTCTGTACGTCTAGAGACTGAAATGTTTTCAGAATTTTCTTTGCGCCACGGCTCAAACTCAGATTGGATGGAAAGGGTCTATTAACATCCATTTTCAAGTCTTGCCAGAGATTTTCAGCTTTACTTAGGTCTGGACTAACGGGGGTCCTTTCTAACACACGGGCATGCCTGATCTGAACCATTTCATCGTAGCATTGGCTGTATGTTTATGGCACTTCAATTCAATTCAGTTCAATTCAATTTTATTTATATAGCGCCAATTCATGAAACATGTCATCTCGAGGCACTTTACAAAGTCAGAATCAATCAGATTTTACAGATTGGTCAAACATTTCCTATATAAGGGAACCCAGTTGATTGCATCAAAGTCCCGACAAGCAGCATTCACTCCTGGAGAAGCGTAGAGCCACAGGAAGAGTCGTCTGCATTGTCCATGGCTTTGCAGCAATCCCTCATACTGAGCAAGCATGAAGCGACAGTGGAAAGAAAAACTCCCCATTAACGGGAAGGAAAACCTCCAGCAGAACCAGGCTCACTTGTCTTGGTGAACCTCCGGACCACTCCCAACAGCCTTCTCAACAGGTTTTCTTCCAGTATTGCCTTTGTTTAAGCTCCACCCACTTTTCCATCAACACTGACAAGATTCAATGGTCCTGCTGAAAAAAAAAGACTCCCACAGCACGATGCTGCCATCTCCACGTTTCACAGTGAGGGATGGTGTGCTCACGGTGGCATGGAGTGCTAGTTTTCCATGACTCGCAGAGTTTCGCATGTCCGGACAGTTTTGGTCTCATCTGCCCAGAGCACATGTTTGCTGTGTCCTCTAGATGGTTTGTGGGAAACCAAAATGGGACATGTTATAGGACATCTGCTTCTCTATAAAAAGATATTTATTTGTGACTTGTGGAGTGGACAAGCAATAGTAGGCCTGTCCACAGATTCATCAATTTTAGCGGTTCTGCATCTCTGCAGCTCCCCCAGAGTAACAATGGACTTCATGGCTAATTCTCTGATTGGTGTTCTAATTTATTAAGGCACATTAGAGTATATGGGGTTGATTTAAAAATGAAAACATGATTTTCCTTCCACTTCCCCATTATGTGCTACTTTGTGCTGGTCTGTCAATAAAATCCCAAGAAAAAGAATTGAAATTTATGGCTTTGACATGACAAAATGTGAAAAACAGGGGTATAAATATCGAAATACACTCCGGTGTTTTCTTTTTTTGGCACTCACAGCACAGCTAAGATTTGCATTTAACTTTCATTTTTTTCAGAACAAACTAAAAACAAGTTGAGCCTTGTTTCCGTTCCATTTGACACAGATATAAATCTCTACAGGAAAAGACTGATGCGAGGATATGTGTTACAAGATTTGAACACGATGTAGTAGTTTTCCACAATCTATAAAGTGTCTAAAATCACAGTTTGCGTTAAACATTGCATCCGGGAAATATTTTACACCGAAGCGAGGCTGCAGTGTGAATTGGCTCGCGCAGAAAGCCGCGGCTCTGACATTTGGAAATGCGGCATTCACCGCCGAGCTGTTAGAAAGTGGGAGAGAGCTCAATTGACTGTCACAGATTCAGAGCGGAGCTCAGTGAGTGCCATCTTAACCACAACTCCATCGCAGCCTGTAATCCAGCTCACCACCGAAGCCGCCGCTGCTGGCTGCCTGCGCAGACCGAGCCTCGCTGTTTGTTTGTGCAGCACGTAGACCCGGCCATTAAAAGTGGGAAGCCTGTCAAAAATAAAAAGAGACTTTTCATGTTTGAGGGCGGCAATTGTGGCTCTTGTGTGATGTTTTTCCTCCACACTGACCCCTTTACTTTGAGGTCGGCAAGCCGCTTAAGCCTGGCCCGGAGGAGCCAGCCATATTGCCGGGCCAAATGCAGTATTTTTGAATGTGGTTGTGTATCGGTGGGGCTCCAGCAGAGATGCTCCAGGAGTGCGCAATGATGGCCTATGCATCGCTATAATGGCACCTCAGGCAAATAAAAAAAAAAGTTAAATAAAAACGCCGACGATTTTAAATGTATGCACATTTTTCTTTCTTCAAATTGCCTTTGCTTATCTGCCTTGAAAAAAAAAAAAGAAACGTATAATAAGGATGTTCCTATAGCAAAAGACCTCTGGAGAGCGTACAAACGATACAAGCAGTTTGAGACATCTATTCCCAGCTCAGAACGATTTCAAATAATAAAAGCTGCAATGGGAAAATGTGGAAATTTGCTATGTAGTTAACTTGTGACAGCCACCAATTAGGTTTATGATTCGGGCGCCTCTGGGCCACTGTCGCCAGGCCTCAGTCTCCCTCTGATGTCATTACACAAATGTGCTCCAGTCTGACAGCGCAAAAGGGCCGTACTGCAGGACACGGGAGGGAGAGAAGCAGCAGGAAAGGTGGCTCGACTCCTCTCCTCTGATAGCCGCAGATAAGCCCGCTGAGGGGCCTCTTATCTCATCTGCACGTCCCGTGTAAATGTAGGTTTTAGTCTGGCAGATTACATCAGCCGAGGCTGCGAGGGACAGAGGCTGGCAGCCGGGGGACCGCGATGACTCCCCTTCATGTGACAAACGCGTCCCCTCCACCCTTTGTGGACTAACAAAGCGGGAACAGGATGTACCGCGGGAGACAGCTCCTCTCAGTTCAAGCGAGTCCCCCCCCCCCCCCCCCCCCTCACACCCCAGAGAAACTGGAATTAAAACTGCCATCTTCTATTTAGTCCCACAACCCGCCCCGTAGCATTTGTTTTCACTGCTAGCTGCAAGAACAGCGGCATTAGTCGACAAGCGGGCCTCGCTTTTGACAAAAGTCTGCGTTGCAGCTGCGCGGAGGTGTGTCCTGACGAGAGCAGCTCAGAGCGTCTGACATGCAGGGCTCTCTGTGGTCCAGAGGCCACAAAAATGCCATGTGACTGCATGAGGTTCATTTTAGGATACATAAACACACCCTCTGTGTTTGTCTAAAAAACCCTCCCCATCCATATACTGTATGTACAGCACATTCCAGCCGCACAGACAGACAGACAGGCTTACAGACAGGCCACATCTGGCGAGCGACCCACACAAGGCCTTCGCCCCGTCCTGCTCCTCTCCGCTGTCATCCCACCCAGGGAGGGGAAGTGGTGAGGTTGCAGCGGTCGGCCTGACGGGGCCAGCTGTGCGACCACAGACCTCTGAGGGGTGCAGGGAGGGATCCAAGAGCCTTATTACAGACCGAGCTTCACACTGGGCCTCACAAACAACTACCTCACGGCCGGTGGCAGCCACCGAGCAGCAACACAGCAGGATTTGTCTTTGGCAGCGTCGGAATGGGTTTAGCGCCCGTGCGCTGGTTCTACGATGAGAAAATAAAGAGATACATTGCCGCGCAAAAAAGTATTCCCGCCCCCCTGAGCGATTTCACACGTTGTCAACTTAAACTCCGCTCCTCCATGTACTTTACTGGGATTTCATTGGATGTGCCAATACAAGGTAGAGCTTTATTGGGAAGTGAAAAAAAAAAAACGAGCTTCTGAAAATAACATGTTAGAAGATATTGCATGCATTTGTTTTTTTTTTTTTACTTCTATTCTGTTGAAGTATGTGTATGTCAGTTTTACACACTTAACAATGCTAAAGCTGTCAAACTGGACGGGGAAAATCTGTGGACATTTTTCAAGTTTTGCCACCAATTCTTAGCCAGATTTGGGTCTGCAGTCTGACTGGATCATTCTCATGGACGAATACCTTGTTGTTTGGCTGTATGGTTGGAGTTGTCCCCCCGCCCCAGTTTGCAGCCTTCAGCAGGTTTCCTTTCCAGTATTGCCCCCCCCCCCCATTTTTTTTCTTTTTACCTCCATCCATCTTACCATTAACTCTGACTCTGAACTTTATTGTTCAGTAAAGCATCCCCGCATCATGCTGCTGCCACTACCATGTTTCCCCATGAGGATGGCGTCTTTAGGGTCTTGCATGTGCAATTCTAAGTTTTCTTTAATAAATTGTGTTTTACAAAAAAATATAATTATATTTTCTTTCAGGCCTTATTGTCTTCTTCTACATATTTGCTTTGTCTCCTACAAGGGTTACAGCAAACATTCAATGAGACTGTTTAGGGCTATCTTCTTGACTCTCTTGCATGAAGGCCAGATTTTTGAAGAGCACAACTAAGAGACCCACAACAGATTTTTCTACCCGAGCTGCCAATCTGTGAAGCTCCTCCAAAGTTACAAATCTTTTTGCAGCTTCACCGATGTAGGCTCTTTTTTTGTCCAGCCAGTCAGTTTAGTCGGACGTCCATGTCACAGTAGGTTTGCAGTTGGTATTTTCACATGATGGATTGAATTGTGTCGTGTACAAAGTTCAACGCTTGAGATATTGTTTCAAGCTTTGAACTTTAAAACATATTGATTGAAATGTTATCTTTGCACAACAGATTTGTTCAGATATGCAGCAATATTTCTTTAAACTGAGTTAGGAGTTGGTTAGCATTTTGGACTGACTCGCCAGATAGTCTAGAGTGCTATAACTTGTTCTCCAACACAAACATATATGAACATATTGTAATCTCTCCTGTACCATCCTCTCCTCACTGGCTCCCTGTTTCATTTAAAATAGATTTTAAACTTTACTCGGCAATCTTCATGTATACGGCACTGAAGACATAGGCTCCTGAGTATCTTGCTGACGTCCTGCAGCCTGATGCACCCTGCAGGTCCCACAGATCAAATGATCACTTGCCTTTAGCTTAGCTGTCAGCTGGTCCACAGAGCTGATCATAATTGTGGAAATATAGCCTCTAAAAAGTGAAATAAATTGCAGGATAACTTTTTTTTGTACCATATTATGTTTTTCTTTTTTCTGATTCATCGTATTTTTGTACTTTATCTACAGTACTTTGCAGTTGTTTTTAAACATGCTTTGTACATAGACTTGACTTTGATCTTCTAATGATCAGGTAACCTTTTCAATTCAAAGTGCGCCTCTTGCCATCACTGCTACATTATAAAATTGGTCAAGAGCCTCAAACAAATATATAAAAATATAGACATGTATTACATTTAATTTTGAAAGGCAATGGAATTAAACTAAAATTTATTTCTGTTTTAAAGATGAATCCTTAACTCTTACAAAGGAAATAAAAATTCTTAGTAAAAGCCAGCTGAATGAGGCCTCTCTGGAAAATAAAGAAATACATATGCAGGCTGCTTGGGAACATTTGAAGCAAATAAATAAATAAACAAATAAAGTACTTTTTAAAGCCTTGCACCATTGTGCCCTTCTTTTGCAGATGTAGCATAAAAGCATACAGAAGAACTGCTAAAACCAGCTTTTTCTTACTGGCTTTACAATAACGTTATAAAGCCGGGGCCTAAACTGTCTGGGGCTACACAATTTATTACAAATTCATCGTCACAATATCAGTGTCGACCATAGTAATACAATGGTGTTTAAAATGCAGCATTTGTTAGCCTCCTGAATTAAAACCTAATTTTAAACAGTGACACTGTTCCAATGAAGCATTTTATAAAGGAGTTTAAAAAGGGAGGGGAATTAGTCCAAGTTCTGGAGATCATTTCATACACACGGAGCAAATCTTTGGAAAGCAGCATCGCCTTCAAAAGCATCTTTTCTGAAATCCTAGCATTGTTGACAACTAAATAGTTATGTTAGCTGTGTACATTTCTAGCGTCAGAAGATGACACCATGCAGGCAAACAATATATTTAGCTTGCCATATTAACCCACATGTGACACAGATGATGGTGTCCAACATGCTAAAGGTCACAGAGGCTGTTTGAAGAATTGTAACGACGGGTGGGAAAGCAAGGAGTGAGCAAAATATGGATTTATCACAACTCATTACATGATAACCATATATAATGCTGCCCTAACCCTGCTTCAAACATAGGATAGCTGCAATCACTCTAAGAATAAATTAGACTAGATTTACTCAGGTAACCTCTGAAAGCAATTGCTTACACATTTTTATTTAGCTGTATTACAGAAAATGGAGCTGAATAAAAATATATACCAAACCTTTCAGGGTTTGACTTGTAAAACAATCTGGAAACCATGCATAGCTGTTTATCTTTCTACTTCACAATTATGCACTACCTTTTGTTTTTCTATCACATAAAATCCCAAATAAACATACTGGAAATTGAGAAAAGTAACCTGAGAAAAGTTCAAGGCACTTCAAGTCACCGAAGTGACAAACCCGGAGCAGCGATACAGATGCTGGAGAACCCTAGCCCTCTTGGGGTTGGCCCTTACTCTGCCACAGCCCGCTGCCAACTCACATCAGCCGCAAGCGACTGCTGAGGAACTGCAACGTCAGCCGGATCACAGGACAGGAACTTTCAGAGTGATGAAGTCACTGTTTTGCCTCGGCCCCCAGGGTGCTGATTTGTGAGCTAATCTGGCTCTGTCTCCCCAGATTCCTGGTCTTTCTCTCCCCCTCCCTCCCCCCCGCGGGGGACCACTAATAGGACAGTGGGATGGAGCCACCATGCAACTCAGAGTGACATGATCACACATGGAAACACAAAGAGCGATGTTGACACGGACTGTCTCGTCACGTCTCCGTATGTGCACACACACATACAAGCGAGGATGCAGAGCACTGTGCACACACTTGGACAGACAGAAGCAAATGCAGAATAAATTAAGTGCTACGTGTATAACCTTGGCTATTTGCAATTTGTCATGCAGCCTAGGAAAGATAATTGAGGCAACCTCCCAGTATGCAAATGGAATGATAATCAGCCTCGCTACACTCCCAAACACATGCAGACAGAGAGAAAGAGGGAGAGAAAAAAAACAGTTACATTGTTAGCAATTTCTAATAGAGGACACCTATTGACCTATTTTCTCTTGGAAAGCAATTTGTCCCTCCAAAATAAAACTAATAGGTGGCAAGATGAATGGATTAGAGTGGGCTAGGCTGTGTGCACTATGCCATGAGGCACTAAATCACCAGATTATTAGTTTTATGAGCCAAGCCCACGAGAGAATGATTGCTAATGTTCCCAGAGTAACCAAGGGAAATAAAGGTAATGGAGCAATTTATAAATTCTGATTGGTATACATAGAGAACTTCCAGCCCATCTCCTTTGTTATTTTACTGCTCTCGATAAAATACGCCCCGAGCCACACAAACACTGTGGCCAGCTATCAAAATCAATACAATCACAGAGCTGAGAGTGCTGCCTCTGCTTCTCGGTTATTTTTAGTGCATTGCAGTCTGACCCGGAGTTATAAATCAAAACCATGTGGAAAGGGGGGGGGGGGGGGAAGAGAAGAAAACCAACACCAGCTTCCATTTTCTTTTTATTTATTTATTTGTTTTACTTAATTTGGGCCGTCTGGACGACATTCGGGAGACGATTCACCCCCAGCACTCTGAACACTCAGGATGTGTGTTTAGATGAAGACAGGCTCGGTTTGAAATCATGCATCACAATCTTTTCAGAACGGCCGACAGACGGACGAGCAGAGGAAAGACGGGCAGGCAGGTGTTGGGTTCAAATCCCCCACCACCACCACCACCAGCTCAGATGAATAACC
This sequence comes from Fundulus heteroclitus, assembly GCF_011125445.2. Taxonomy (NCBI): domain Eukaryota; kingdom Metazoa; phylum Chordata; class Actinopteri; order Cyprinodontiformes; family Fundulidae; genus Fundulus; species Fundulus heteroclitus. The sequence continues at coordinate 15,586,579 of NC_046362.1, forward strand.
ATCTTTCACTCATCCTTTTTTCTTGGCCGCACAACTTTCCATCACACAAACCCCAATCCCTAATTTCCACCTCTTCACAGCTCTCTGATGTCTAAATTGTAAGTTGCACAAACTTCAAATGTCGTCTAAAATATACTGCAGATGTAGGTGCCTCTCATGTGGTTCATGAAAGGAGAGTTTTAACTGGTTTTGGGGGGGGGGGAGGGCTTGTTGCTTTGCTACCACAGCCCGATTCCCTCGTTTTTTTCTCTTTTTTTTTTTAATGCCGTGTTGGGTGGTCCCGACATCCTCTCGTGTCCGTCTGTTATGAGGGTAAACAGCACACATCCTACAGCTTTTTTTTCCTTCCCCCTTGTTTTAATAAAATCACCTAACGATTAAATCACCTAATAATTGTTCATTTAAGACATGCGAGGCTAAGACTTCCAAAGAAAATGCGATCCTTTTTCAACGTTGACTTTTGCATTCGTGTTCGGGTGAAAGAAAGGTGTTAAAAACAACGTGCAATGCCTCAAAAATATATTGACATCTTTTCAGCTATGCCACATTCTTCCATTTGATGTATTTTGTATGGATTCTATGTGATGGACTAATACAAAGTAGCTCATTGCTGCGAAGTAAAGTGATACATGGTTTGCAAATATTTTTCACAAATGAAGACCTGAAACAGATCGAATGCGTACTGTATGCATAAATTCTCCTTCATTCTGATACCGGTAAATCAAATCTAGTGCCACCAGATATAATCAGTTTGTGTGAAATTTCAATCTCAGTACCAATGTGGCTGTTCTATGAAGTCCTCATAATTTTGTTTTTAGAGAATAAACTGCATTGCGAAGATGAAGAAACACAGCACAAAGGCCAGGGTTTTGAAGATGTTGCAATGAGCGCAAAAACAACACCTCAAACTTTGAACATCTTAATCAGCGCTGTTCAAGCCAATCATCTAGACAGAAATAGATGAGTGTCAATCATAGAAGTCACCGAGAGGCCAGCGCTCACTCTGGAGGAGCTGCAGAGATCCACAGCAAAAGTAGGAGAATCAGCAGACAGGACAGTTATTACAAATCAAACATCTGGCATTAAAGAGTGTGAAGAAGAAAGCCGTTGTTGTTAGATAGCCATAAAAAGCCCCATTTGTTGTCGAGCCATCCATCAAATGTGTGGGGAGAAAAAAAAGAGGCTCTGGTCAGGTGAGACCAAACTTTTACTTTCTGACCTTCATGCAAAAATCATGCAAAAAAAAAAAAAATCATGCAAACACCCCATCCTCTGGGTGAAATAGGTCTATGGTCGCATCACGCTGTGGGGATGCTTACTTTCAGCAGGCGAAGGAGAGCTGGTCAGATGCTTGGAAAGATGGATGGAGCTTCAGACAGGGACATTCTGGAAGGAAAACCTGGCAGAGGCTGCAAAAGACTCGGGTGCAGGCTCCTGTTCCATAAAGTTTGTAGTTAAAATTTCAAAAAAAAAAAAAAAAACAGGAAGAAAGTTCAAGGGGTGTGAATATTTTCTGCAAGGTAAGAAGGTGGCGGAGCCCCAAGTCGTCTTGAAGCACCCGAGCAGCTCGTCTTTCAACACATCTGTGACAGATTTGCTCTGCTGGAGCGTTTGCAGCCGAGCGGAGCTGATATCTTTGAAAGAGAAGACACTATAAACACACACGTGCACACACTCACACGCACACACACACACACACACACACACACACACACACACACACACACACACACACACACACACACACACACACGCACACTACTTGACCTTTAAAAGAGCAGGGCTGCTGACAGCTCACAAACTCTCATTCTAAGTGAAAATCTTCTCACACGCTTTTTTTTTTCCACCCACTTCTTGTTTTTCCGTGGTAAAACTACATTGCTCACTTGTGTTTTCACTTCCTCGTCTTACAGGTATGAAGTAACACTGTGACCTGCGACAGCACAATCTGTCGAGACTTGTCGAGGGAAGGAAAATGTGGCTTTTAGACGTTTCGTGTTCTTTTGTCGGTGGGCGATTCGGCGGGGACGACGCCGCGCTGCATCTGAAAGGGCCGCAGGTGGGACACTTTTAAAGGTTTTCTGGAAAAGGTCATTCTTTCTGCGCTCCCACAGAGAGGGTGTTTTTTTTGGGGTCGCGTTGTTGGTTCATCATCGCCCCACATTTCCTGTTGTGAAATGCCGCGACACCCTTTTCGCAGAGCGGAGCGGATCTTAACCAACCATGAGAGCGGAAGCTGCTCTGGATGAAAGTTTATCTCGCAGTCTGAACGTTCAGCTGCGGAGCTTTGCTCTCCAGATTTGTGGTGACCCCTTTTGATCAAAGCAGGTTCGAAAGCAATTCGCGTTCCACGCAAAGCGGCGTTTTCTTTGATTTCGACGCACACTTAGGGGAACCACTGACTTGCAGGATTTGGGCTCAGATGTGGACGCTGATTTTCCAGCAAATTGATTCCGCCGCAGCTTTCGTGCTGATCCACAAAAGAACGAAGCAGCAGCAACACATTCTGTGATCCCACAGTCTCTGAACAATGCGGTGAGGTTTTATCCAAACGCAACAAAGCCTGGAATAATTCTTGTCTTTCTTCCATCAGCCTTCCAGCAGCTGGAAGCTGTCAAGGGAAGCCACCCCAAGCAAAATGTTATTCCAGCTTGTTAGTGTTTGAAGTCGCAGCAAGCTGGGTTGCAGAAGCTGCTGCCTGCGGTTTATGGCTTGTTGGGCTGCTCAAGATATGGAGTCTCACTTTCCAAGTCAGGATGTCTCGCTGCCATTGAAGCCACAACTGTAGCTGAACGATAACACGAGCGCGTCTAGAAGAAAGGACTTCAGAGTCGGCGCGTAGTCTCAGCTCAGTGAGCGACGGCGCGGGAGTTTGCGTGGTAGCATGTGTGCATCTGCTTCAGATCCCGTTGTTTATCCGCTGACGGGTGCCCAGGCACCTCCTTATTCTCTCTTTTTTTTTTTTGGTTCTGACATCCTTTCTTGATGTTACAAATGAGCAACATATGACGGGATTACAGCGCTCCTCGCGTTTTTGGCACCCGCTGGTAAAGATCTGAGAGAGCCTTGAATTCGTCTTTTATTGTATTAACTTGAACTCTGAGAAAATCGCCGTATTTGCTGGGGACCTTTTGAAAAGAAACCGGCCCACAGCATCACAGATCCTCCACCGTACAGTGGACTGTTGCTTTTCCATGTGTATATCTTCATTTTACAATGATCGCTCTGATTGTAGGTGTGTGTAAGTTTAGGTGAATATAGCATTTTTTTTGTATCCACACCTTGATTCAAGGTTTTCACTTTTTATTTCTTAAGTAACCTACACGTATTCAGGTATGCATCTAAAGATTGAGGCTCAGCTGTGCTCTCTGATACACGGTGGTCAATACAACACCCACACATTCGAGGGTAAATGTCCAGCATAATTCATAGTTTACTTGGTATCAGTTGTTTTCTGATTCAGTCGGATCTAATAGAAATAGATAAACTACAACAAAGACATGAAAATAAGCCAAATCCCGGTTTGCTGACATTCACTGTGCTGAAATGACATGACCAAACCACAGAAACAAAGAAGCTGGAGAATCACACCGGGTGGCCACGCTGTGGATGGCACAAACAACCCGCAGGCGGTGGTGGACAAAAACGGCTAATTACGACAGTATAAACAAACCAAAAAAAAAAAAAAGAGAGGAAAAAAAGAGACTTTACCCTTAGGGTCCCAAAGGGTAAAGTCAACAATGCTGTTCACCTTAAAAGGTAGATTGTCCCTTGGTAAATTGTCAATTCTATTCCTATATTTTTCCCAAAAGCATTCATTATTTGCTGACTTTTAGTTCTGGATCTGCTCTTATTACTGGTTTTCCCTAGGATTTAGGTATGGAGATGACTTGGGAAAAGGTTGATTTTAGGGCCAGTGAGCTAGATTTTTGATCACGCTCCTGCTGGTGGGGGCTGGTGGCTGTCTCCAGCGGTCATTGGGGGAGAGGCGGGGTACAGGTTTCAAAGGTTTCTGCTTCCCTCACAACAAATTAATCTTGTCCTATTGTAAAAAGTTACAGAGTTTAATTCACATCGGCAGGCAGGTCTGTAACGCAGAAGTTTAGCCCCCAAAGATGCAGGACTAATACTCTGGCATATTCCGGGCCTTCATGTGGTCATACAGAAAGTTCATTTCACATATGTTCTGCCTAAGGAGCGGCTGATTCACTTCTACACAGCCATCATCCAAACCAGACAGAGCTTACCTAGCTCTGTCTGGTTTGGCTCTTTCACCTAAAAGGACAGGGTCAGACTGCATTGGACAGTCGAGACTGCGGAGAAGATCACCGATGCCAACCTGCCCTGCATTCAGGACCTGTACATTTCCAAAGTCAGGAGACTGGAAAGAAACATGACTGTAGATCCTTCTCATCCTGGCTACAACATCTTCCATCTTCTCCCCTCTGGTGGGCTCTACAGAGAACTGTTCGCCAAGATCCAAAAGACTAAGGACCACTTTCTTCCCAAAAGCCATCACTCTAATGAGCAGCTGACTCTGACAAAAAATAAGTTAATTTTTACTGTTCATATTGTCATATTGTATTTATTGTATACCAAATTCACCTACCTCATAACATAACACCATATATAACACAAATTTATTCCAGCATTCCCATTCTCTGCACTCATCACATTGTGGACATGTGTGTTTGTATGTGTATGTGCACCTGCACATCACATATGTCTACATAATAAAACAACAATAGTAAAAAAAAACTACTTCTGCATTCTTTGCACTCTGCTCATTGCATTATTGTCTCAGTTTGTTTATAGTGTGTTCATGCATTTGCTATACTGCAGAGTGCTTGATTTTTATTACTTTTATTACTAGTGTTATTGTATAAGCACATCATGGTAAATATAGCACTTTTCCAGTCATACTGACCACTCAAATTGCTGCACACTAGAGCCACATTCACCCAATCACTCACTAACGCGCACACATTTATACACAATACACAGCACATTAGGCAACTTGGGGTTAAGTGCTTTGCCCAAGGGCATTAACACATTGACATGTGACAAGGGGAAGCTGGAATGGAACCCACAACCTCCCAATTGCAAGATGACAACTCAACCCATCAAGCCACAGCATCGTAAGCATCCAGAGTCAGATTCCAGAGTCAGATTCCTCGTATGTATACACATACCTGGCAAATGAAGCTGATTCTGATTTCCTTGAGGTTAGCCTCAAATTCTGGTCTGACGGATTTGGATCATCATGCAGCCGTACTGTCATCGGGCTGCTGGAGCTGTAAATGGCGTAAAATGCAGCCTCTTCAAATGTCTTTTTGTGATGCAAAATGGCAATAACAAGATTTTTTTTTAAAAGTAGCGGTAAAAGAAAAAGAATATTAAACAAATTACGTAGGCTGCATAGCTAAAACGTGCATTCTTATCATTGTATTTACTCATGAATCTTTACAGCAACACAAAGAACTGTATACGCATATCAGCTCAGTCCCGACTGTCTCAGACGACGGTAACAGTGGGCAGCTCATTACTGTAAAACTCTCTACAGGGAGGGGTAAACGCTGGGCTGAAGCAGGTGGAACAAAGTGCTCCCTGTGAAAACCACAGGCCAGGATGTGAAAATGGCTGCAATAAAATGCAATGAACAGACCATTAGAGCTTAAGTGAAGGACATGCAGATACTAATTAGATATGCTTGGTCGATTCTATAACACTATAAAGACGGGGTTAGACAGAGAGGTCAAGAGGGGCCCTTGGCTGCTGCGTCTGATTCAGTGAAGGCTTCTCTCCCGAACCTCCCTTGTGCAGTGTGTGGCTCCCCAGACAAACACAGAGAAACAGTCTAAGACATATGACCCCAGGGTCAGCTGTCATGGCCGCTGCTCCTGCTTGTCCCATGGGGACGTTAGCCGGACAGGCTATTGATCAGCCAGAGTATTATCAGAGCTGAAGCTGTTTATCACGCTGTCTGCTCCCAGCAGGGAGACTCCGTCTCTAATGGACCGTGGTGGGGTGCTCTCTTGCACCTGTCCTTGTCACCCACACACCTTAAGCACCATCGATCCCCGTGTCACCCGTTCTTGTCCTGCTTCTCTGAAAGAGAGCAGCTTCCCTGTACTGGGAGAAAAAAAACATTGTTTCTTTCTCGGGCACCTTTCCAGTTTATGCTCTTATATTGACCAAATACAGCTGAGACCAGATGTTTACTGAATAAAAAAAAGATTATTTTTTTTCTCACTGTCTGAAATTAAATACTAAATGTTTGCTGTTTTCGGTCAGTTGGTATTATGTGTATTTATTAAATGCCAGGATATTGAGCAGGGACATTTTTTTTTTTTTTAATTCAGACGTTTACATACATTTCCTTTGTATTTACTAGAAAACTTGGGCCAAACATTCTGGGTACCCTTCTGCAAGCGTCTTACAATTGTTTACTGTAGATTTTCTTTGTCATTTTGGCCAATTCCTTTTGACAGAACTGGTGAAACTGAGTCCGGTTTGTAGGCTCCTTGCCACACACACCCTTTTAGCTTTTTTCTATGGGGCTGAACTCAAGACATTGTGTTGGTCACTCCAAAACATTGACTTAGTTGTCTTTTGGCCACTAATTTCCTGGTATGCTTAGGTCCATTGTCCACCTGGAAAACTTTTTTTTTTCGTTTTTGTAGCTTAAGATGAGTGAACATGCATTTCATAACTATTAATATTAGACAAGGGATTGACAGTACTTCTATATATTCTCTGCTTATCGAATACCATTCTCTCCATTCCACCACTCAAAAAAAAAATAAATCTGGAAAACATTTGTGCCCTTATATTTCCGTCTGATGTCTTGAGATATTGCTTCAATATTTTCACATAATGCTGTTTCCTTGTGAAACCATGTAATTAGTGAAGCGTACCGCTCCCGCATGGGATGGTGTTCTTGGGCTTGCAAATGGTAAAATATTATGACAATAAAGATTGTTGATTCTTTTAAATTCTCCTTGATGACACACAAAGAAGTTGTAGGTCTTAGGTGCTGCGTTAAAATGCATCCACACGTGGGTGTCAAATCTTGCGAGTTAACTTATTAGACAAAATCGTGACATGATCATCTAGGCTTTCCGTAACTGCATGAAAGCATTACAAATGCAAACTTCTGAATTTTAAGAAAGCAAAACATTTCTATTTTTTTCTAAATTTTCCTAATTATTGTACTGTTGAGCAAACCCAAATCATTTTGGTCGTCCCTGCCTTAGGAGGGCCAGCTCTGTCCTGGGATGCCCCAGGACCCAGTTCAGGTGGTGGGAGACAAAAGAAAAATACCATCCGGTGTGGACAACGTCTCCCACCCCATGCATGGAGTTGTTGCAGAGCTGGAGAGCTCTTTCAGTGACAGGCTGCTGCATCCCAGATGCTCTAAGGAGCGCTTCCGCAGGTCGTCCCTCCCAGCTGCCTTTAAGGTACGTTCACACCGAACGCGAACAAGACATACCCAGTCGGTGAGTACCACCACCCGTAGCTGCGTCTGGATGACGGTCACTTTCGTCAGGACCCAGTATGAGGAGCTGCTGGGGAGAGATCTCCCTTCGGGACATGAACTACATTCGTCTTCAGGTCAGTAAATCCATCATTGTTCAACAGAAACATAGCCTAATTGTACTGTCTACATATGCAACTTGTGCCTAAATAAATGGACAAGGAGTACCCTTAACACAACGCAAATTGACAGAGAAGTTCTCATTGGTGAGCTCGACCGAAATTTTTCTAGGCTCTATTCACAGTTGTGCTTTGCTCTATTCGCCCAATACGCGCTGTTTGCATCGCAGACCGTTAATTCGCTGCTGAATACAGCAGCGCAAGGTCACATCCTATTTTCAAAACACTGATTTTGTCATACTGTGAAATCAGGTGAAGAAACAAGGACACCATCCTGCTTACGTGTTCTCCTGGAAACACCAACATGCCAGTGCGTCTGCTGAGCAGAGAAAGGCGATAACTGGGTTAATTTGAAGAAGTCTGGTGCAATAGTCCTGGAACAGGAAACTTACAGCAATCTGCTTGTTTTCTTAAGTCAATCATTACTCCCTCCCACCCCCACGCTCTTGTGATGCAGTAATAGGCCAATTATGGAGGAGTGGCCTGTATCTGTGCAACGGATTGAGTGAAAACCTGTTCTCCATCTGCTCCTCGTTTTAAGTAGTACTTGAAGGTTGCTCCCCACCTCCACCATGTCTAGATCTTAATTGGTAACGCTAGACTGCCCTCATGGACACCACTCTGACTTTACACTTATGTACGTTCTCTTATGCTGCTGCCATATTTTTATTATCCTCTCTAGAAATATGTGTTACAAAGATTTAAATGTGCGGAGACGCCAAAAATTAAACATTGCCATATCTATGGAGATTGTATGTGTTGCTTCAGATAACAGATGACGCCAAGAGCAACCAACATTATGTGCAAATATTGGAGTCTTAGTGGGCACAAACCAGTCTTCCAAATGCACAATGACCTTGAGTATACTACCAACTTAGTTACAAAATGACCTAAGAACAACAAAGTCCATGTTTGGGATTGGCCATCATTTAAACCCTAATCTAAGCCCCATTGGAAATTTGTAAATACAAATATTCTTGGTCAGGTAAGATAGTTTCTTTTAATACGGGCTATGAAAATATCTGGTTTCAGCCGTACAGCTCTATGTATAGATACCGAGAAGTACAAAAGAAGGTATGCAGTACAGCCAAATAACTTTTGTTATATGTCATTTGGGGAGATGTT